>NW_006800238.1:431179-435765 GCF_000485575.1 Poecilia formosa
ATGAGGCAAAGCATCATATCTGAACACAAGTGAATGCGAAATATAAACCTTAGGTGATGGCACAACACTGAAAGTGTTCATGATGCGGTCTGGGTACTCCTCCCGGATCTTGCTGATGAGGAGTGTGCCCATGCCAGAGCCGGTGCCTCCTCCCAGGGAGTGGGTGAGCTGGAAGCCCTGCATGCAGTCGCATCCCTCTGCCTCTTTTCTCACCACATCCAGGACAGAGTCCACCAGCTCAGCTCCTTCCGTGTAGTGGCCTTTAGCCCAGTTGTTACCAGCGCCACTCTGCCCTGTTGGAGATCAAAATACTTAATTAAAAAAAAAAGTCAGCTTGCTTTATGAAAAGTGCAATACTTCATTTAGAGAATGACATTGTCATTGACTAGTTGGCATCAACTGTAAAATTTAGGAACAATTTAATTAAATGCCTTTCTTTTTCCATATTTCTTAAACTTCAACAAAATCAAGTGGTTTCTTTCAAACACCTGGATGTGTTAATGTATCCATCAATTTATGTAGCATGGCAACATCAACCTTAACTCTGTCCTCTTCTAATCATATCTAGTGGTGTAGACTGTCTTACATTAAGGAACATTCTTTTTCTTTTAAAAATGCGTGGTTAACTGAAATAAAATCTGTTTATTTTGTGGAGCTTTATGCCAATATTGTTGGACAATTACCAACTGAACAGCCAAGTTTCTTTGTGTGTGTGTAAAAAAAAAAACTTTTGAGAAATTAAACAGAAAATAATCATTCCAGTTTTGGTTGGCAGGCCTATATGGTCATTTCATTTTTTTAAACCAAAACAAAATGCTTTCAGTAATATACATACCAAAAACAAAATTGTCAGGTCTAAACACCTGCCCAAAAGGACCAGACCTCACTGAGTCCATAGTGCCCGGCTCCAAGTCGACCAAAACTGCACGAGGGACATATTTTCCACCTAATAGAGAGAGGGAGAGGAAAATTATGCAATTTTGCAGTGACACCTTCGCATGCTTGACTAAACAAAACTGGACAATGGTGTAAAAAAAGATCAAAAATGATTTCTGGAAAACAATATGAAATGCATATCAACATGAAAATGTGTATTATAAATTGTTTGGGGTAGTTGTCATAATTCGTTTTTAGCAGTTATGAAAGAAAAATGGTAGCAAACTGTAGCTTGGGTTTTTGTGCATCATTGAAACAGTTGCTTAGTAACAATTAAATTCAAATTAGGCCATGTAACGGTCCTCTGGTGGACGGTAACGGTACCAAAATGTTTTCTTGAGATATTTAATAACTTCACCTCCACTAAGTAAACATCTGTGAAGCAAAGTATGAACAAACCTGACGCCTCGTTGTAATAAACGTTGATCCTGTCCAGCTGTAGGTCGCTGTCTCCGTGGTATACCCCGGTTGGATCGATGCCATGTTCATCACTTATTACCTCCCAGAACTACAAAGAGAGAGGAAAAAAATATTAAACTAACGGGTTGAGCGGCAACATAACGGAAACCAACGGCTATGAATAGCATTTTAGCTAACTGTTTAAGCTTTTTGGCTTTAAACTAAATCTAACTTCTCGGTCGGTGTCTCCACGAATTTAGGCCACAGTCTTACAAATATTTTTCTTACCTTTGCTCCAATCTGGTTGCCGCATTGGCCTGCTTGAAGATGAACAATTTCCCTCATTTCTATGAAAGTTCAACGAGAATTTTTTTTCCTTTTTTTTTTTTTTTTAACGAGCAAAGTTGCGCCTGCTGCAGTCCTTCAATGAATGGGGTAAAAAATTATGCTTAACAGTTATTATGGAAAGCCACACACGCGATTGGACAATGTGGAAGTCATGAACGGCATTTGATTGGTCGGTTCAATTTTGATTGTCTTGAGCAACGCACTTGTGACATCTTAGTAACCAAAAACATTTAACAGCCTCGCTGGTGTTTTATCTCTGTACTTACAAGAAAATTGCTTTAAAATGGAATGTAACCACTACTATTTAAAGTAAGTAAAGTATTTTATTGTCAACGTACACAAGCACAACGAAATTGGAGTCATAGTTTTATGACTTAGTTTTCAAAAAAGGTATAAAGAATAAATCTGCAACCAAAGCAAAAATAAATAAACAATGTAAAATGAATAAATGGCATGCTATTTCTTTTTGTATGTCCAGACAGCCTTCAAGCTAACGGTTACCTGTACCTATTTTTTCTTATTCCGGTTGAACAGCAAAGCAATGAAACAACGGCTACGAATACCTTTTTAGCTAACGGTTACGTTAAATGTTTTTGGGCTCAAACTAAGACTAACTTTTCAGTCGGTATTATTATAGAAAATTTTATTTGTATAGCGCAGTGTTTCTCAACCTTTTTTGGGCCAGCGCCCCCCTACCCATTATCCAGGTCCCTCACCGCCCAACATCAAAGCATTTGTAGGCTACTTTTTACTGAATATTATTTTATTATAATATTACTATCACTATTGTTGATGTTTTCAATTTTATGCTTGTTTCTGTATTTATCATCAAAAATGATTTCCCAGAGAACAAAAAAAGCCATGGGAATAAAACTCATTACATTCATATTCAGTGCCACATCATGGAGTCACATTGTCTTAATGTGCCAAATGACCTAATTTGGTCATTTCATCAGTGAAGCAAAGTCAGGTTATCATGCACAAATGTGCATCCTGGAGGAAATTCTCCCTGTTCCACCAGGCCGTGAAAATGGTCGGATCCGCCTCTCCGGCTGCAGTGCGCCAAAGAAAGGGGAAACAGATTTTCACAGGGGAACAGAATTGCGCACAAGACCTGCATTTAACAGACATGTACTCAACGTCTGGGGAACCATGTTTGTCTACAAAACTGGTACTGGAACTGTTTTTGGTTACTAAGGTAGTGCACGACGTTCACGCTAATCAAAATTGAACCGACCAATCAAAGGCCGTTTACGAATGGCTCATTGTCTGATCGCGTGCATAGTCCTTTGGCTTTCCACGGTCAACGTGGAGCATCTTTCTTCCCCGACCCCCACTAAAATGGAGCAGCAGGCATAACTGCTCGTTAAAAAAAAAAAGAAAAACATTGCCTTGAACAATTGGAAAGCCTTTCATAATAATGAGGGAAATTGTTCATCTTCAAGCTGGTCAATGCGGGAACCAAATTGGATCAAAGGTAAGAAAATATATTTGTGAAATGGAGGCCTAAATTCACGAGGACACCGACTCAGAAGTTAGATTATTTTGAGGCCGAAAAAAATAATAATGAACGTAATAGTTCAAATGTAATCAGTATACGCTACTGCTCTGCCCCTTAGTTTAATAATTTTTCCTCTCTCTTTGGTTGTAGTTCTGGGAGGTAATAAGTGATGAACATGGCATCGACCAAACCGGGCTATACAACGGAGATAGCGACCTGCAGCTGGACCGGATATGCGTTTATTTCAACGAAGCATTAGGTTTTATTCATATTTTACTTCCCATGGGAAGTTATTTAATATCTCAAGAAAGCACTATCGTACCGTTAAAATCCACTAGAAGGCCGTTGCATTGCCTAATTTGAATTTAATTTAATGGTTACTAAGCATCTGTTCCAATGATGCACAAAAGTCCAAGCTACCAGTTGCTACAGTTTTTTGTTTTATAATTGCTAAAAACAAATTATGACTACAACTGATGTGCTGCAAACTGTTTTTTATCCACATCTTGCACATTGATATGAATTTCATATTGTTTTCCACAAATCATTTTTTATCTTTTTGTCCAATTTCACTTTGTCAAGCAGGCAAGGATGTTGCTGTGTCTGCATATTTTTATATCCTCTTCCCTCTCTCTACTAGGTGGAAAATATGTCCCTCGTGCAGTGTTGGTCGACTTGGAACCAGGCACTATGGACGCTGTGAGGTCTGGTCCTTTTGGGCAGGTGTTTAGACCTGACAATTTTGTTTTTGGTATGTATATTACTGGAAGCATTTTGTTTTAGTTTAAAACATTTAATTGACCATATAGAAAGGTATGGCTCATGTTGCCATTCTAAAACCTGTACATCAGGTACAGGTTTTCACCAACTCCAGTCCTCGAGGGCTACCATCCTGTAACTTTGAGATGCGTCTCTGCTCAAACACACCTGGATCAAATAAACTGCTCATTTCCAGCCTATTGCAGAGAGGAATGAATGCTGGTGAGGGAATCAGACATTTTGGAGCAGAGGTGAATCTAAAAGTTGCAGGATGGTAGCCCTTGAGGACTGGAGTTGGTTACCCCTGCTGTACGTTAACATGTGCAGGAGTGACATCAATCAACCGACAGCAGACTGCACCTAAGGGCTTCTCTAAACATACAGATGTTTGAAAGAAAACCACCTGATTTTGTTCAAGTTCAGAAATCTTGGGTGAAAAGATATTTAATTAAATTATCAACTATGATGACAACTAGTCATGGCAATATCATCCCCCCAATCGAGTCTTGAACTTGATTTCAAGACTCGAAATAAAAAAAAGTTGACTTTTATATTTTTTTATAAAATATTTTGATCTCCAACAGGCCAGAGTGGTGCTGGTAACAACTGGGCTAAAGGCCACTACACGGAAGGAGCTGAGCTG
>NW_006800238.1:435775-629312 GCF_000485575.1 Poecilia formosa
TGGTGGACACTGTCCTGGATGTGACAAGAAAAAAGGCAGAGGGCTGCGACTTCATGCAGGGCTTCCAGCTCACCCACTCCCTGGGAGGAGGCACTGGTTCTGGCATGGGCACACTCCTCATCAGCAAGATCCGGGAGGAGTACCCAGACCGCATCATGAACACTTTCAGTGTTGTGCCATCACCTAAGGTTTATATCCCACATTCACTTGTGTTCAGATATGATGCTTTGCCTCATAGCTGCTTCCTTCAAATTTTAAACTAGGTATTCATCTCTCCCCATGGCAGGTGTCAGACACTGTGGTGGAGCCCTATAATGCCACCCTCTCTGTCCATCAGCTGGTTGAGAACACTGATGAGACCTTCTGCATTGACAATGAGGCGCTGTATGACATCTGCTTCCGTACGTTAAAGATTACCACCCCTACCTACGGTGATCTGAACCACCTGGTCTCGGCCACTATGAGTGGTGTAACCACCTGTCTGCGGTACCCTGGTCAGCTGAACGCCGATTTGAGGAAACTGGCTGTCAACATGGTGCCGTTCCCCAGACTGCACTTCTTCATGCCAGGCTTTGCCCCTCTGACGAGCCGAGGCAGCCAGCAGTACAGGTAAAGATGCTGCCCCCGAAACCACTCTTGTATCATAACTATAATGTTTATAATATTATAATGTTTTTACAAACATAATTCTTACTGGATGTCTGTCTTTTCCAAGGGCCCTGACAGTTCCTGAACTCACCCTGCAGATGTTTGATGCCAAGAACATGATGGCAGCTTGTGATCCGCGCCACGGCCGTTACCTCACAGTCGCCGCCATCTTCCGAGGCCGCATGTCCATGAAGGAGGTGGACGAGCAGATGCTGAACGTGCAGAACAAGAACAGCAGCTACTTTGTAGAGTGGATTCCAAACAATGTAAAGACAGCCGTCTGCGACATCCCACCGCGTGGACTCAAGATGTCCTCCACGTTCATCGGAAACAGCACAGCCATTCAAGAGCTCTTCAAGCGAATCTCGGAACAGTTCACCGCCATGTTCCGCCGCAAGGCTTTCCTTCACTGGTGAGCAAGACTCAGTGAGCCACAGTAGTGTGCTGGTGCACTGCGTAGATTCTGACGCTGTCATGTCACAGGTACACCGGTGAGGGTATGGACGAGATGGAGTTCACCGAGGCAGAGAGCAACATGAATGACCTGGTGTCGGAATATCAGCAGTACCAAGACGCCACTGTAGATGACGATGGAGTGTATGAGGAGGATGAAGAAGACTAAAATAGTCTTCTTCACGTCTGAGCCAGTGTTTTTTAATGAGGGGTCTGCAGCCAACTGGGGGGCCTCCAAAAGGTTCTGTGGGGGGCCTCAGAAATCTGGAGGGAATATGAGAAATAAATGCAAAGACAATGCTGGAACAATTTTTTTGTACTAGTGCCTATTGTTTTTTCTTAGGTGCATCAGCACAAAAGCTAGATGTACCCAAATGTTTAACCACATAGCATTTAATATCACAGTTTTACAGGTTGACTTTTTATATTATTAACCTGTAAATTATATCTATTCTAGGAAACGTTTTTATTGAAAGCAGAATTACTGAGAGTGTTTAAATATCCTTTATGAGGTGAAATTTAAACATCTCAAGATAAATAAAATAAATTCTAAATTATTTGTAAGACACTACCCCTTAATGATCAAACTGGACATTTTTCATGAGAATAAAGTCATGAAAATAAAGTCAAAATAAGATGAGTATACCGTAGTATTAGAATAAAGTCATGATAATGTGGCTTTATTGTCGTAATACTACAACCTTATTCTCGTATTATTTCGACTTCACTCTCGTAAATTTATTTTGTTTTTATTTTTATTTTTATTTTTTCGTAGCGTGGCCTCCGTCGTAATGCTGTACTTACTTTGCATCTCACATAACTGAACCCATCTCTAGTGGAACCTAAACCGTTCTCCTTTGTTGTACCCGGACACTTCATTCGCTTGTACGCCCGTCCTTGACTTCCCACAGAGAGGTGATAGCTAAAACTACCCAGGCGATAGCTCACGACAAACCTACATAAAGTACATTAAACATTTTCGTCATGGGGATTGTTCCAGAGGACGGAAAGGCTCTCCCTCCTCCCGGAATCGTTAACAGGAACTCGGTGTGGCTGTCCGGTATGGGCTGGTTCAGCGCGATGCTCCATAACGCTTTCAACCATAGGCCGCCTCTGAAGTCAGGTTAGCATTGTTGTTTCTGTTTTGATCTGCTGAGAAAGTCGATCAGACCGCATTTTGCTTAAATTGTAAAATCAACATAGTTATGTATTTCGGATTTTAGACTGTTACTATCTTTTGTTTTATTGGTGCATATTTTCTGTGTAAAAGGTGTTGTGATGTACATGACTCCAAGGCAGTTTGCCTGCCTTGCAGTTTATTTCGAGTTTTCTCGAGCCATTGCCTTTTGGTTTGTTTTTCTTTTTAATTAGGCATTTTAAAGATTATTGAAATGGTCACATTATAACATGAAATCTACAAAATTGTCGTTCTGAGAGACAACAGGGAACACACTGAAGGTAGTTGCATCCTAATTTATTTTTCAGGCGTTCATCGGCAGTTCCTTTTGGCAACTCTTGGCTGGTTCATCGGTTATCATCTTACAAAACATGAAAACTACACCTATGCCAGGCTGGACCGAGACATGAATGAGTATGTTAAACTCTACCCTGAAAGATTTGAAACTAAAGGTTAGTAGTTTTGTTTTTCACATTTTAGTCCCTTCTTCATCAGTGTTTGCTTAGAAAACGTGTTTTAAAATGTCACTGATGTATCTATGGCATGTTCACTTGTGTCGATTCGGTTGTGCCTAAACACAGCAGTCATCAATTTGTTACCATTAAGAATTACAGCATGTTTTAAAAATATAATTAAAACGTCTCTCAAATACTAGACATTTAGAAGTTATAATTCTGATTGTTAGTTTAAACCATGGGTGCCCGTATTTTTGTTCTAATGTTTTGTCTCCGTTTCTTTCATCTCACCAGAAAAAAAGACCTTAGCAGAGATTGTCGAGCCGTTCCATCCAGTGCGCTAAAAGTCTCAGTGGGCGCCAAGGAGAAAAACAGAAGAAAAAAGAGGACAGACAGTTTTCTATTAGGCAGCCTGTTTGTGAAATCTGCCATGTATTGTATGAACTATAGAGATGTAAATAAAACAAAAACTACTAAAATGTGTACTTGTCCTAATGTAGTATTCAGAAAGCCCTGCGATGCACCGCCTCTCGCCCGTTGAGAGCTGGAGATGGGCACCAACACTCCTCCCAAACACCCACTAGGGATAAGGATGTATGATAATGGATGGATGGATAGTATTCAGAAATTGACAAGTATTTTTGTCTTTATTTACAAGTCATAAGTTTCTTTAATGACTCCTAGTTCATTTATTATTGTGGCTGTAATCAGTTGAGCTTTTACTGATTACAGTAAGACCATCTTCTAGTTTTTAAAGGAGGTTTAACCTGCCGGCTCAGATTTTGTGCCATTTCGTATTTCTAAAGTTTATAACACACAACTATTTTATGTGGGAGCTGCACCAATCATTCGGCCTAACATTAAACTTGCCAAATTTGATCGACCTGTATGGGTGACCAACAAGTAAATACTTAAAAATTTGACAATTTTTTTTTACATGTTAAATGCTTTAGAACTAAGAATGAATAACTGTCTGAATGATGCAGCTCTAGTTTTAATTCTACAATCAAATGAAACAAACTATGATGAGACAAAGATGTACTGCATATCTTTCCATGTTAGAGATTATAGTTTTAAAATCGACAGTAAATTAAGAGATTAGAAAATTATTGCTATTCCCTATGCCTCAAAAACATCCCTGCTGTTTAACAAAAGTGGAAATATGTCTGGATATGGAAACAAAGTGGAAGCTTTTAGCTTGGATACATTCAAAGATTCAAAAAGCTAATCACTAATTAATGGCTGCCTTACTAATTCCAAAAAATATCGTGTTACTCTGTGCAAATTAGCTACTCGCTACCAGCAAATGAAACAAGTTGACAGTTTTGCTCAAGTACATTTATTTCACATCCACATCACATTTACAATAAAACCCTAAAGGTCAATGTCTGCAAACAATGTTTTGACGTTAATTTGCCAATCCAATTATGTCCAAGTATTTGTCAGTGAGGCTCCGAGTCTCCTTTGTGAGGTCGCTCATCACAGAAAACAGTCCTCTCAGATGGAAGAGAAATAATGCTTCAGGATCAGCCTCCAGGAAAGGTTCCGGGGTCTTGGTGAATGTGGCGTTTTTGGCCTTGTGATCATCCAGGGGAACCAGGCTGCTCTCCACTGTGTTTCGAATGGCCTTCAGCATCAAGTAGTTGGCATAGAGATCTCTGCAGGTCTCATCTGCTGCTTCGCAGTCAGAGGGGACGTCTCGCAGCAGGCTTGGCAGGAGGATGGTCTTCTCCATGTCGCTGACAGCTGAGCTGTATTGCTTCAGGGTCAGAGACAAGCTGTTTCTGTTGAATTTGGCTTCAGCAGACTGCATGATTCAGGTGGATGTGGATGGCTGTTCCTGAGCAATGGTGGCAGACGGCAGGTAGATTTACGTAGTGCAAAGCTGCAGGGGAAAAAACTGCGTTTTAAACGATGAGCGAAGGTGGGTTGATCAGTGCATCATCCGATATATTTAGGCAACAATATGGGTGCTATTTGAAGTCAAACCTTATCTTTGTTTACTTTACAAAACACACAGCCTGATATAGTTTTGTGTTTTAAACTGCAAGCACCAAAATGTTCCTCTGTGGAATCATTAACCATGACAGACAGGCATGATGTCTGAATGACCTCAGGGGCATGGGCTAATGAGTTTACATCGACCCAAATTTCCAAACAAATGTAACTTTAGTAATAAGGGGTAAAACTAAACTTAAAATATAAGAGGCAAATCCAGGACACGTCAAGGTCTGCCAGAAGACAAGTGTTTTTAGGTCTGCAGACAGTTTAAGATATGAAGGGTGATTTAAAACATTGTACTGTTTAAATGTTCACACACTGCAACCATGTTGTTATGAAGTTCTGCTCTAAATACTGACAGACGACTGACAAATAATTTATCATGAAATGCTTAACATGATAATCGGTTACCTTCACCAAAAAATAAAAATGTTTTGTAATACTTGACAGTGGTCACTAGAGGGAAGCCTTGAGCTCTTTGGCATAAGATCTTAAAGGGATAGTTCGGGATTTTTCGAAGCGACGTTGTTTGAAAGGCTATTGTCAATATCTATTATTATTATTATTATTATAGTATTAAAAATAACCCGCAGTTCATAACTCTTCACGGCATTTTCATTAAATATAAATACAGATAAATTGATACCAGAAGCTGAAGCCAAGCAGCTAGTCTGAGATCAAAACTACACAAACTTATACATCTGAAAAGAATGTATTAAATGTCCCAGCGGTTTACGTGAATGCTATTCAATAACCATAATCACACATGCATTAATTATTTACAGAAAAGCCAGTGTGTTTACACAGAAAATGGTGGCTGGAGGCCATGAAAACAGAAAATCAAAAGCATTTCCAGTCAGAGTAACTGTCTGAACAGGAGAGGGATGTGAATTGTAAAATATTGCAGCAGCCTAGGGGAAGTTTGTTTTATAGACGTTTACATGTAAATTTAAGTAGGTCATTTGGACCAGAAACACTTTCCTTTTTCTTCCTCAGGATTTGGCTAACACAGCTCACTGCCCAACAACAGGGCAGTGAGCTATATTACCCTTTTCTGACTGGACTGTTATACGCTGAACGGTTTTTTATTATGAAAATTATGATGCATTTTAAAAAGTAAAACATTTTTTCAAAACGGGTTTCTTTGAAGGAGTAGCTGGCAGGAAAAGGAGGCATTTACCAATGCCTCCAATAATCTCTCCTCATACTTTCACTTTATAAATCATTAAACTGCATCCATATAGCTATAAATACTATGCACCTTGTAGACAGAACAACATCTATATTTCTACTTAAAATTTTGCCTATTTTTAATGTTTTGTTTCATAGTTACAATTACATGTAGCAATACTGTAAACCAAAATAAAATAAAACAAGAAACTAAGTCATTGTAGCCTTTGCAGGTTTAAATAAATGTCTTCCACGTGTGGATTTCATCTTTGACAATGATTTTGATAAAGTCTTTCAAAAAGTGAAACAAATTTTAAAAACACTGTTCTATTCATAAAGGCATCACTTTCATTAATAGTGGCAACATATTGTAACATCCATGATATAACATGTACATACAGAAAACTTTTATGCTTGCTGCACCTCTAGGTACTGTTTGTATTTTTTAACTTCAACAACCAACAGAAAAATGTAATGAATTCAGCGCAACCGTTCAGAATTCAGTTTGATCTCAAGATGTTTGCTTTGAACTGACTAGTTAAAAATGCATATAATTTACTTCATAATTTGCACAACCTGGAACCACGACTCAAAGTTTCCCCAACAGTCCTCAAGCAAAATCTGTTGCAAAAAATGTTTTATTCCCTAATCAAAACCATAAAAGCTCTGCAAGCACAGTCCGAGTTAAAAGTGACATTTCAGCCACTTAGTTTGTTGCTGGCAGAGATTAAGTCCAAATCCTTCAAGGACAGTCTTGTTTTTTTTAAATTATTATTATTTACAATGCATAACTCAGCAAAAATCCAGCTTGTGGAATCACATCTCAATTCACGGCGTTCCTCCTTTGACCTTTGACTATGATTTCCAAGACTTGTGTGAGATCCATCATTCTTGTGAGCATGTCCATGATGTCAGGATGCTCCCTCGCTCCACTGATGAACTCTTCCAGCGTCAGCTCACCTGAGGAAATGAAAATAGAAATGAGAAGTCCGTCTTACATATGTATGGGTACTGTGTAGTTAGAAATAATTAGGTTCACTTTCATTTCAGAAACTTTAAGCCACTTTTGGTTAGAGTGACATCTTCTAAAAAGAGTGCAGCTGATCTATACATTACCCCTTTACCGTAGGCAAATGGACAATTATAATACAAGTCATGGTTTTCCCTGGAAAATGTTTTATCTTTTTAAAATGCTAACCATTAGGCACTTAAAAGTATCTTACTTTCATAAACCATGTTTAATTTAACAACTACAGCCTTAAATAATATAGAAAAACATCCAGCAGCTGCTTCAAAATCAGACTTTGGGGAACCAATTATTGAAACCAAAAGCAGCAAGCAGCAGAAAGAATGACCCATTTCTCAGCCTTGTGGCTGAGAATAGACTAAAACAAAACTCTAAAAGAGGAAGTTCTCTCTTAGCATAAATCGACATATTCAGAAAAATTATATTGCTTTCTTGTTTCATCAGAATATTAGATTATTGTTGAGAATCTAAAAGGCAAAATGGCACATTTTAGTTTAATTTGCTTACAGTTTGCAGATTTTAAAGTTTGGACACCACTGGTATACCAACACATATTTTTGTCTTTGAATGACCCAAACACAGTCCAGACCTTACTCCATTTCAGAAACTGCTTACAAATAAGATTAGATAAGAATTTCCCTTTATAGATGTTCAAAAACAAACAAAAAAAACTTTGTCCACTTGTTGGCTATACATTACTTTGTTTTGCTCCATCACCTATAATCCCACTAAGACAAGCTCAAGCGGTGTAATTACTGTAATGTGTTACCTTCTCCTTTGACGTCAATTTTCTCGTATATAAGAGTCACAATTGTCTCTGGAGGTATCTCGTAACTTCTGGTGATATCTTGAATAGCCTGTTAAGGAGAATTTACGGCAGCTTTTAAAGTTTGCAGTACATCATCAGTTTAGTTTAAAACAGTGACATCTGAATCGAAGAAAAAACAAAACAAAAAACCAACTATGAACTCTAATAAGTTAAATAATGGATTTATGTCCTTTTAGCCTAAAATGCACTTTAAATGAAAGTACATTTCACAATAAATAAATATTGAATTAATGATTAAATGTACAAGAATTTGTCCTGTCTGCTCTGTTAGGTAACGCCATATTTAGCCCTCTGATTATGTAAGAGATTCTCAGATTAGATGTCATGTCCATTTCAGGATCTGGTAATAGCTTTAAGGATTCCAGAGGCCATGCTCTGCATGCGTTAGAATATGATTGCTAAATATCCTTAAAGAGCAAGCCTTACCTTAAATATAGTTTCCAGCTCATCCTTGTCAATTTTCCCATTTCCATCTTGATCAAAAAGCTTGAAGTACCACTTTAATTTCTGATTTACTTCTCCCTTCAGCAATAAACTTATAGCTGCGATGTATTCCACAAAGTCTAAATAGCCATCCTGGAGAGAAAAGCAAAGACAACATAAGCATCCGTTCGTGTGCTGCACATTCATGTTTTCTTTAGGCAAGATCCTAAAATTTAGAATCAAATTCTTTTGCACATTGTTGAAACAGAAGTCTATTTTATCTATCATTTAGGCTGTAAATGTTGCTCAGATTAAGTCATTAAAGGTAGTTAAGCAGAAATGTCTTTTCTTACCCCGTCCATATCAAAGGTATAGAACACCTGGTCCACATAACCGTTGGCCTCTTCTGTCATGCCGTTCATGTCGAGCATCGTCTTCAGCTCAAACAGAGTGATTAGTCCTGATGGTGATTCCCTCATGAACTTTGTGTACCAGTGATGCATGTCCTCCTCCAAGATATCATCCAGGTTTGAGCTGTAGGAGCCCATCACTCCTTTTTAGGATTGTGATTTTTGTTTTGGTCACAGATCCCGCAGAGAAGTGGCGGTGAAACCAATGCACAGAGAAGATGGCACCTGTGATTTTTGTCTGAAACCCACTGCAGAGTTTACACTTAATCTTTAAGCCCAAAGGAGAGATAACGCTTTAATTGGATAAGCGCTGAGGCTTCCAAGAACCTCAGGACATTAGGTTAAAAACAAAAGCGGAAATAAATGTCATTATCTGGTGTAACCTAATTGAATTGTGGGAGAGAGGGAAAGAGAGAAGGAGAGAGAGTGAGAGAGAGAGAACCTTCCTCCATGCTTGGCAGCAAGATTCCGTGTCTTATTGGTCTAGTCAAAGTCCAGACAAAAATCTGGTTAACAATCTTGATATTTTTGAAAGAAGAAACAGCAACAAATGCAGTTCCTCACAGTTATGCATGAGGTCTGTTGCTGTAATATGGCAAAAATTCAAGAAGTCCAAAGGTTACAGATACTTTTGAACAGCATTGAATGAAAAAACATTAACATGAAGAGGATGAGGTTGCAATAAGTAACAAAACTATATCAACATAGGTGTCATAAGCCCTACAGGGATCGTGAAATTTTCCGATTAGACATTTTATTTTTCCAAATTCATATCTCATGACTGACATGTAGTTAAAAAACATAAAAATGTATTTCAGTCAGAAATGCACACATGCTGTAAGCAAAAAGCCATTTACTGAGTTAAACGTTCAGTGTGATATGCAAAATAAGACCATTTGTTAATGGCAGTGGCATTATTAAACAATCATGTTTGTATTCAAACATATACAAATATAAAAACAGGAAGTAAAGAAGCCACATGTTATTTGTATTAAATGCCCAGAAGTAATGCACATTTTATACATTTATAACTCTAGTTTATTATAAAATGACACAGACAAACATGGGCCCTTGCTCAGGCTCTCCATCAGTTTTAGGGTCCCAGGTGGATAAGAATTGAAGACTCCTGAATCCAGTGTTGAAGTATTCATGGCAGCTTTCAGATGAACCTCTGCTGTTTGTAATAAGGCTATGAAAGCTCAGGGAGCTCAGCTGAGTAAATCTGGCTTTGGGTGGCTGACAATTCTCAAAATAGGTTTGACAGCCAGAGTCAATGTTGATCTTGCACCGCTGCCAAAGAATTAGATGCATTCATGTCAATAATTCAAGGTGACCAGGAGAAAATGAGGCGAGGGAACTCTGACAGATATTTGAGTTTTGTGGAAAAATGCCACCAGATCTTTTGCATGGTAGAATATTTTTACCAACTCACCATTTGGAGAACCTGCTCGGAGATCTCTCCTTGTTTTCAATGTCTATTTGTCAGCTTTGTCAAGAAAAGGAATGGGGTGCCCAAGTTCAAGGCTACGGTCCTGCAACTTAGATGCATCTCTTAGTTTTCTAATCAGCATATTTTTAGCTCTGCAAAGGCCTGGTACGGAGCCACTCATTTCATTCAGGTGTGCTGGAGAGTGGATGTGTCTACAAGTTGCAGGATGGTAGCGTGCTAGGCAGGGATTTGGGCACCTCTGATTAATACGGAGAATAATAGTTCATTAAATTGGTGAATAGCAACTATATTTCTTCAAATAGCACTACTATTGCCTTATCACCCAGACATTTTAATATATGCAAGAACGCTCCAAATGAGCTATTGCATAACTTTCTGTTTTAAAAGAGACGTCATTTCTTTTTGGCAGCAATGGCACCACTTGGGGAATTTCAGGGGGAACAATGGCCTCTCGCTCCAAGTCATCTCAGAGCCTGACAGTCATAGAATAATGTCTTTATGGATGAATTTAAGAGAAAAAGAATGAGTTGCAATATTATTTAAGGTGTACACAAATATACTTTCTATTTTTTTTTTTCTTTAATAGTGCCTCTCTTTGAAAGCCAACCACTCTGTTACATAGCAAATCTCAGATGATATCTGAATATTTAGGTCAAAACATATGGGAGCTAGGGGTATTTTAACTCCCGTTATACATTTTGTGTGGGCTTAAAATGATTGTTAAAACACATACGGTATACATCAAAAATATATTTCGCTCAAAGGTCTACTGGAGTTGGCGTGCTGGTGAACAGAACATCCAGCACTAAAACTACATACCTCCACGTTCCAGTTACATCATCCTTGTGAAAAGCAGCCAAATGAAAGGTAAACAGTGTCATGATGTTTAGTTGTGAGTGGTGAGGGAGACGCCGGTGAACCCAGGTAGTCATGATGAAAATTATGATTTAATGAAGAACCAGGAGAACAACTCAAAATCCAAAATCACTGGCAGCACAGGGGACAGAAACAGACGTTAGACGAGGCCCCAACAAGAGACAAAGACTACAGGTGAGTTTAAATACAAAGGGAAGTAAACAAGGGAACGAAACACACCTGGGAACAATCAACGGGGAAACGCAGACAGAGACTCACAGGGAAACAGGATAACAAATAAACATGGAAACTACTCAAAAATAAACACAGAAAACTACCGATCCTGACAAACAGAAGCTTTCTAGACAGGTGAGGAATACAATATCTGTCCACAAAGCTGAAGAATAGACCTGTGTGTATTGTGTGCGGAGCCAATGTACACATAACAAATAAGTATAATAAAAATCTTTCACATTAATATCAAGGCTGCTTATCAACTTTGTCTGATTTTGGCCCATTGTGTATTTGTGTAGGTGTTGAACCTGTTTTAGCTTTCAGTTTTGGTCTCTTGCTACAATGTTGCTCCTTTTGTAAGGAGCACCATTTGGCCGCTCCTTACAAAAGATTCTGGGAGTGGTTCTGTTAAGAAGCAGCTGCAAAAACAGGTACGGTGTCTGAAAAATGGAGGATCAAAAAAAGCCGGACCTTCCACATATCTGAGATGGGATCACAGAGGCAGGATGGAGACTCGGAAAACACTATTCACAACAACATCCTCCAGCTCCTTCTGGGAGCGTCTCAAAAATTGGTGGATTGCTCCCTCCGGGGTGAGGGTTAGACTTTGCCTTACAATGCTGGATTAGATTGGTTCCATATTTAGTTGATATTGCTTCAGCTTCGAAAATTCCAAGAAACCTACATTTTCCCCTCTTCTACTAATCTTATTTTATAATGACGACTGCAAAAATTGCAGCAGATTGCTTTAAAATTCTCATAAATGGCATATTTTATTGTAAGGCAAAAATCTGTGGTACAGTCTACAGGGGGATTATTAAAGGATTCTGTGCTTTTAAAATCTCCTAAACCCGCAAGATCTTATCCTGGAATGATCTTCAACCAAATGGTTCCACTTCTAAAACGTGACCCTCTGAGATGAAGCATGAGGATAGGGTTACAAACTGATTAACTGAGACTGCTGTGTTTGCTCAAGGCGTTAAACATTTACAAGTTCAATAATAAACTGGAATAACCTTCTCTACAACCTCATTCAGTGAACGATATCTAGTTACTGAAAGGTAAAAACACACACACCCCTGGTGAGGCACACCTACCCCCTCTGTTGTTCATAAAAAATACTAAAATGCTGTAAAAAAAAACAAAAAAACCCATAAAACCTGAATTAATAAAACAGCTGAAATATTTAATATTTGTCACAAAGCACACATGAATAAAAGAACATCATAAGTCACACTTGGGTCAATAAGTTCATCATTTGGCAAATAAAATAGCTCTTTGTCTCTCTGCACCTGGTTATTTTAGTGTTTGTTCCACTTTAGGCAAATGTTTCAAGGCAAGTCCAGTTACAGTTTGCAAATGATGTCTGCTTGGAAACTGAACGTGTATGCAAAGGAGTGTGTGTACCCACTTCATCATTTCCGCTACATCAATATACGACATCTGAGGTTTTAACAAAGACCTTTGGAGCTTAAAAACAATGGCAATACACAAGAAAATCTACATTACAGTACATAAAAATCATAAATGTATAACAACCATGTGGTTTATGCTATCTGGTCGTGTGAGAGCATTCACATGGGCAGTGGCTCAGTTTGTGTGGTGAACAACAGCTGACAAGTCAACTGTCTCTAGGCCACTACGTTAAAAAATAAATCACATCCTGGAAATCCGGTTTCAGTGGTTTTACAAGAGCTCATTTTTCAAGATCTGATTAATGCATGGTGTGCATTTCCAAGGAACTTGGGACAATGAACATAGTCCCAGATTCATCTTCATTCTGATCATAGAGGAACTGCCTGAACACATTGTACACCATCTCTCTGCTAAGAATGGAGTTTCTAAGCTCCTCTTCTGGAAAGATAAATTCCAGCTGGTATTGCACGACAGCAGACTCACTCCTGCAGGCAGAGGGAAGCACTGGTTAACTTCAGCACAAAGCATAACATGCCATGCAACACAGGGAAGACTATAGTGCAATAACCACTGAGTGGTTATTGCACTGAGCTTGTGTGTTTACCCGAGGCCAAATGTCTCCGCGTTTGAGAAGAAACGACCCAGAGCATGGGAGGATTCATAGAGCTCGGTCAGCTGGGTGGGGCAGGTAGAAACATGCAAAAAGAAACAATGTAGTGTTAGTTGGAAAGCCAGCCCAGTGCAACCTAGACATTCTTTATAAAAATGACAGCTGTGCTTTATTTCTGCAATTATTTAAAAGTACTGCAAAACACAATAAAATACTGTGTCTGCAATACAACAAAAAACCCCAAACATTTCTTGAAAGAATTAAACATAAATGGTTTTGGTTGTTTTTCAGAGCAGATCAGAAAAGAGCTTTTAGACTGCACCTCTCGAGGACTTAAGGTTAAGACCATATAAGGAAGTTTAATTGGAGTGTAGCCGCATTCTCCGGAAGGGAGGGACAGGAGCTGTGACAGTCAGGAGAAGATGAAGAAAAGAGCTCTGCAGACACAGAGACAGGAGCTTTGTCTGCAGGGCCAGCACAAGCCTTTTTGGGGCCCAAAGCAGATTATCTTTAGGGTCCCCATACCTACATGTCAACACCAGATTCTTTATCATAATGTACCCACTATTAATAGCATCATTTGTAATTAGTCTACATCATACCAGTGTTATTATGACAGTTGACTTTAACCTTACATAAGTAGCAAACTAAAATAAAATTGGATGTTGAAATGCAGAGTGCTATTTAAGTGTGCCATATTATTTGAATTGTTTGAAAGTAACATCAGCTGATAAACACTACATTTATAGTAAACAAGTTAACACGTTTGATTTATTATATTTCCCCAGCAGTGGCAGCAGCCAGCAGCAGGAAGATATCAAGCTATTGTGCAGCAACTATAAAAATAACATAAAAATAGTTTCTCCATTTGCAATAGCATTTAGTTTATTTATCGTGCTAGTCTGGTGGTCTTGGGGGACCCCTGGTGGTGTGGGCTGCTCAACTCTCATATGCCTTGGGCTGCCTATGCATGTGAAGATGATACAAATGAAAGACAGTATTGTGTTTATCATAATAAAGAAAGATACTTTTAAAATAAAACAAAAAAAAACTTTGCTTTATTTTCTATTTAGTTTCTAGTAAAAACCTGTAATGATCCCATCATTTTTATTTATTTTTTTTTACCAAAGAAGTAGAGAAAAAAAAGGGCATAAGAGAGGCAGATACATAGATAAAGCAGCAGCCGTCTTGTTGTTTATCTGTGTCTTGGGTACCATGTTTGGCTTGGAAATAAAATTTATGATAATATCACTAACCTTTCTCTGAACGTCATTGAGACCTTGGGTTTCATTTGAAAATGGAGTTTGCATCTGGAAGCTCCCATTAAATGTCTGTTGTAGGTGAAAGGTTTTTCGGTCAAAAATTTCATCCTCATCGACATTGTTTGCTGCTTAAAGAAAAACAGTGTTAGACACGTAAAGCTGAAACACTGTGAGTTACTGAAAAATAATTACAAATAGTCAACAAGTAAACCAAACTAAAAGTTGAGCGTGTATGTACGCGACCTAGATAAATATCACAATATCTTTAGCTTTTAAAGAAATTGTGTTTTTGCAACAAACAGTAAGCTTAGACTTCATACCGCAGCACACAAACACAGAGATGACAATCACAACTGTTATAAGGAGAATGACAATGATGGCAGCAATCAGTATTTTGCATTTCTGTCCTCTGCAGCTTAAACAATTCTGAAAGTACAAAAAACAAATAACATCTGTTAAAATGGGGGTTCACTGTTACTTAAAGCAAACATTAAGAAGAAAAAGCTAATGAGGAGCAACGTTATGATCCTACCTGTGGACTTGTCCTGTTCTTATGCTTTGATTTCATGCCTGTTTCCCCCCCATTATTGCTCTGACAAAAGGAAAAGTGGTTTAAATGTCTCTTGTTTAGCTAACAGATCAACATCACTCACATTTAAAGCAGATTCAGTCATAAAGTTAACACTAACAGATTAAGTAGCTGTTCTAAGTGGGGTTTAGGTTTGCTTACAAACTGGAGTTGTGTTGATGTTAGAGAATGTTTGATCACTCTTCATGATTTTAACCTTTCACCTGTTAAGCAGTTAGCATTTGTTACTGGCTAGCATTGCTGAACATTCACATTTTGACCAAATAATTGGCCATAAAGTCACTACAAACAGGCAAGGACGCTATAACCTATTATTTATACATTAGGTTTTCCTGTAATTTTGGTTTGTGATGATGAGTTTAGCTCATGATAAAGGTTTGCTCACCAAAGATAGCCTTAGCATTGTATATGCTAAGTAGATAGCGTAAACAAATTTTAGCTAATGTCAATATTCACACTTGACAAATATCATTATAATCAGACTTAGAAAGCCATATTTATTTATATTATACTTGTGTCTCAGTTATCTTTCCATATTATGTTTTAAATGTGTATTAATTTAATTTGATTATCATCTTTTCCCCCAAATATTACCTGTTTGGTAATCCAGGTTATAGCAGTTCAGTTTAACCAGCTTTTAGTTTTAGCAAATCATTGCAAACGTTTCCATTTTGTTTTAACATTAGTTCTATCTTTGGTATGTGTGGTTTCTTACACTTGAAGTAAGAATAAAAAATGTATAGCCTTAGTAAATTTTTTATTTTCCAACTGCAAAAGTGTGTGATCTTTTGTCTAAACCACTATATTGTATGTAGTATCACACTGCAGTTCTTTCACTTGCAGAAAAGCTGCAGTTTTTGCAAGCGTATCATTTGATCTATCCCTACCTACCGATGGTTTGCATAGCTAGCATCTGAATATCTACAACAGATTGCTAACTATAGATTGAAACTTAAGTTGTTTTTTCTGCTCAATATCTTAAAATGACTAAAGTAAATGGATTTCCTATAAACTTCATTGTATTTATCTGCTAATGTTATTCTTATGAAATTGTTGCAAACTATTAAAAAATAAGGTAATGCAGAAGAAAAACAACAAACAGTGACAAAAACTCACCTGTGGAAGCAAAGTTTTTTTCACACTGGCCTCACTATCTTGACCATCCTAAGAGTTTACAAAAAATATTGATTATTAACACAAAATAGTTGTTTCCATTGCTGTCTTTTTGTCATTGTAAATTATGGTTGTGTCAGGAAAATGTCAGAAGAAGAAGGGTGGCTTCCAAAACAGTTTCAAACAGACGTCCAGGTGGTGTGACTGCTAATAATCACATACCAAAATGAGTGGCCAAAATTGGCAGCACACTAAAATCAAAAACTAGGATAGATGTTCAGGGGTTTTATAATCCTGTGATCACAAGAGAATGGGCTCTGAGAGTGATATTGAGTAAGTATGTTCCTATTAGTGAGTTTGCAGAAGCGCTCGGAGTTTCAAGTGCTTCAGAATATATATTTTGCACATTCTTGTTAACCACCTAGTGAGGGCTTGTTTCAGAAGTGGTCCTATAAAACTCTGTTTGATTTAACAAAAATGACCAGTGGGATTTTCTTAACTGAACCAAATTTTCTGTTTGTTCATTTTTTTTAACTAAGCATATTGCTATACTACAAAAAGGCTATAAATCAACCATTTTGATTTATGGAAAATGCAAGCAAGATCCAAATTTGTATTCCGCTCTAAAGTTTCATGTAAAACAGAATACAAGCCCATGTGTTTTTTTCTTTTGAGGTTTATGCTTACAAACATCAGATTTTGCATGCCTTTTTGGTGCCTAAAAGGCTAGAATAAGTCAATAAGCCAATTTTTATTCATCAAATCAAACATTTGTGCTGAACATTTCAAAACCATATTTAAAATACCCCATTTAAAATCCAGACATTGCGTGATTTGTTGTTACAGCTTTAAAATGGTCCCATTCAGTTTTTCAAATGTTCTTATATCTAAACCCACAGAAATAATATTTGTACAATTTGAAAACTCTTTTAATGTTCTTTCAATGCAACATTTTATCATACAACTCTTTGGGAAAATTTATCTGACCTCCATCTCCTAAAAAAGACACAACAACTAACTAAATACTTCATCTCTGTGACGTAAGAAACTAGACTGAGTGGAAGGCGATCACACGCCCCCACCTGTCAACTTGCCTGACATGAGCCTAAAGTTTATTAGTCAAATAAATATTTCTGCTAGAGAAATCATTTTATAATTAGAACATTTATTATAGTAATTAGATAATTAAAATACTTTTCTTGTCAGAGAGGCTTATAGACAGGAGAACTAAAACGGATAGTAATTTGAAATACCTATTATTTTACTAACGTACCTTTTGGTCCAAATTTATCTTAATTTCTTCCAACGGAATGTTCTCAGTTTTCATTCCGTGGTTTTAGCCTCCCAGCAGACCCGGAAGCGCCTGTTAAACGGTGTCAACTAAGAACAAATACGTTCTCTCCGTGGGACCGTAAACGTATCAGTCCCGGTTCAAAAAGTAAAAAAAAAAAAAAAAGAAAGAAAGAAAAAAAAAAGAAGTTCTCGCCGACCGTCAACAAAAGACAATTTTTTTATGTTCAGTACGAAGCTCAGGGCAGCTTTTCATCGGGGTTGGGGGTAAAGTGACTTCTTTCCCAGGTCCTCCCTTCTCGTACTGTCTGTCAGGTGAGTCGTTTCAGTTTCGTCCGAATTGTTGTCGGGCGACTTTTCCTGAATGGGCCGATGATCTTGGGAGGCGGTACGGAAGCCTCTTCATCAATCAACACGAATACAATGACACAACTCCGGTGTTTTTTGAAAGTCGGGTCGGAAATACGAACTACTGTCTCTACACATGCGTCTAAATAATTTTAAGTTATTTGTAAATTAATTTATTTCAGTAATCCAGTACAAAATGTTAAACTAATTCAAGCATTTCTGCTAATTTTGATAATTATGTTTTACAGCTTAACAAAACTTTAAGTTTACTTTCTCAACAAACTAAAATATCACAGATGAATAAAAATGACATGTAGCACAAAAATATGATGTACACAAAAGAAGAAATGCTGATTAGACAGTTGTCCAGCAGAAGGTACCTCACCTTTGTTGTGCTGCACGCTTTTCCCCTTCTATGCAACACCCAGCTGTGTTTACCAGTTCTGTGACCTGACCAAAACTCCTCAGTCATTACTTTGAGATGCCAAAATGATCAAATTTAATTTCCCTTTTTGATCAATAAAGTACTTCTGAATTCCAGTTGAAATGAAATGTTACAAGTCATACAAACTGGACAGATACAGAGTCACATTCACTGTCCAGCACTGGGCCCCACTCAGCACACCTTAAGGGTGACACAGAGTGTAGAAAAGATTCCAGCACGAGTTCTGCTTTTATCTTCTCCTCATTTCACCCTGTCTCTATGCCTTAATCAGTTTTTGTTTGTGTGTCTTAATCAGTTTTTGTTTGTGTGTGACTGTCGCCAGTCTCATATGTTATGGTTATAACATATAATACACATAAAACCATTAAAAAGCGTGCTGTAATGTATGCCAATACTTTTTTTTTTTTTTTTTTGCAAAAACTGGACCCATCACTAAGGAAATGTGAGTGTGGAATTGGTTATGGTATTGAGTTTAGAAATTAAAAATATGTAGGAATATATTGGCTAAATACATGTACAGTGAAGAGCACCCTGTTGCAGGAAGCCGTCTGGCTGGTTTATCATGAATATTTGTACACAATCTACAAAACATTTGGCTGTTTAGTTATTCAGGAACATGCTTTGAAAGAACAGAATTATGTAGTTTTCTGTGTCAAATAAATCTAATAAATACCAACATAGACAACATATTTTTAAAGGATTTTAGATATCTGTACCCTACTTTATCAAACAGATTTGTAGATAGACAGGACATCCAGGGCAGCTTGTGCAAAGACAGACCAGAACATGACACAGTGAGAAACTGTCTGCAATTGTACAAACATGTAGAAACATGCCAAGTAGGAGCTGGAGTCCCACAGTTAAAGTCACAGTTAGAGCTAACATCCAAACAGACACGTTTGTTATGGTGAAACCTTCTATTGCTTAAAAAAAAAAAAAAAAGACAGAAGACAGCAGAATGACAAATGATGCAACTGACACCACAGAAACACTAAGAAGGAACTTGAACTCTTGAAAAGAAAACACAGAGCTTAAAATCAGAACTAGAAAAGTTGAGTAAGGTCATACTTGGAAGTAGCTTCACAGTTCATGTGAAACCTTGAGACAGTAACCTCTAACTGGAAGAAAGACTCCAGCAGATTCCAGGAATAACAACACAAGATATGAACTCTATCATCTTCACAAAACAAGTCGCTGGTTACTCACTCTATGAAGAAAATACTCATGAAAATCAGCACTTTAAGCTTTAAAGAAAATCATCTTATATTATCCAGTTGTCTGCTTAGGAATTTACAAATATGTACCTAACTACGTGAAATGCAGGAGAAATGTATGACTTAATCTCACGTGACATTACCAAATCTTATTTAGGTTAGAAACACAAACAGGCATGTTATCTATTACTCATACAAGGTAGGGTGAAATTACACGATGAAGCCAAAATGTGCTACAACCTTCACAGGTGAACTTAATGTAACCTTCTCTAAACCTTTGAGTTTAGAGAACCTTCTCTAAACCTTTGAGTGCTCATGTCCAACTGTTCAATGTGTCAGCCCTCTTCCTTTTCTGTAATATGGAGCTTAACGACAAAATTCACAGCAGGTGTTTTAACCAGGAATCAACCAATAAATTTCCTCATCATCGCTCTTTGACATCACGAGACCAAGACGACACTTAGCAGATGATCAACTGTGCCTCGCCATTGTAGGGTTTCAGGCAGGATGTAATTAGACGGAAGTGGCCACTGAGGTTAGGGCGTCACAGAGTGTCATAAGGTTACAACAGAGATACAGAAACACTGGAAAAATCACAGAAACACACAGAAGTGGATGTCCTATGGCCACATCCCACACTGATGAATGAGGAAGAATGCTACTCAACTTCAAGCACATTTAAGGGAGTTGAAAGACACGTCAGATCGGTCGAAACCATTTATATTAGCATGTAACGCTTACTGGACAACCTTCACGGGTACCAGACCGCACCACCACACACAGACAAGGGACCAGCAAACTCCATTCTGTTCTCTGGTAAAAGTTGATTTACGCCAAGAAGAAATGATAGCCATCAACAATGTTGGAGACGCCAAAGAGAGCACCATGTTTAAGCCACTGCTGTCACCAGACAAACCTTTGGTGGTAACGGTGTTTAAGTGTGGGCAGGTGTGTCCAGTCCAGGGGTCTGCAACCTTTACAAACCAAAGACGCCGCTCAGTCCAGCTGAATAAAACAGTCAGAAAATGTTGCATAACCTCTCGTGAAAAGACAACTTGAATATCTACTATGGGAAATTTGTGGTGATTTTTTTTTCAAGAATCACAATTATATTTCTGTTTTTAGGTATTAAGGAAAAACAAAACATTTACCAAAGGAGGATCGATACATTTTCTTCTACAAGATATTGATGTGTCGTGGCCCGTGATATCACTGTGATGTGGAGAATAGTGGAACACACAAAAACACGCACAAATTACTAAAGTTTTTTTTGTTCTGTTGTAACCATTATACAATCTCCCCTTCAGTTCAACCTTATAAGTGGAGATATATTGTTGTTACCTTTATAAAATAACTTGCAATTAAGTATTGGCAAAACTCAATGTAATTTTCATAGGTGGCAGAGCGTTGTTATTAGCAGCTGCTGAAAGTAACTAAAAAATTACTTTAGATGTAACTTAGTTACTTTCCAAATGAAGTAATCAGTAATCTAAGTTACTTTTTCAAGAAGCAAGCCAATTAAAGTTACTTTGAAAAAGTGATTTTCAAATCACCAGTGATTGATTTTATTTTCCAGCAATGTTTTATTTTGAAGTGTTGATTTTAATCTCAAGTTTTTTCTTTCATTTGTAAGTGTTGATTATCTAAAAAACTTTAGATTTCAATTGGCCAGTATGGGGACTGAACCCATGACCTCAGCATTATTAGCACCACGCTCTGACCAACTGAGCTAACCGGCCGGACATAAGGTTGAATTTTCATCAATTTAAGAAAAACTTAAATGATCTTGACAAAAGTCACAAAAGCCAATGTTTTTCAAAAATCAATTTGCATAATGGTTTAATTTAAAGCCTTCTACTAATTTGAAGTGTTGATTTTCTGAAAGACTTTGTTTCAATCGGCCAGTATGGGGATTGAACCCATGGTCACTAAGTTATAACCACTTCATGCCAACTAGATGTATGGCTGGCTGCAAACAAAGGAGGAAAGAGTTAAAAATGACGTCATTTCCAGTGTAGTGGAGGATCGATATACAATGGGGCTATGCTCCTCGATTCAGACCCTCGGAGAGCATCATGGCATCATAGGTTCTTTAAAATACTGATACTGATATTAAAATAAAAACTGGTAAAACATGATAATTTCATTGAAAAAGGACATAATTTTTCACTGCAAGGAAAAGTGAAGGACCTGTCATTGTGTGGGTCTGCCTATCTTCTTAAGACTTGGTGGCATCTTGCTACCCAGGAGGTCTTACTGATTTCTGATCACTTCAGTTGGAGAAATGTTCCCTGATTTCAAAACTTTGGTTGAAGTGGTGCTTGTTATTCCAGTTTTTACTGTGGCAAAAGCGAACAGGAATATGTTGCCCAATGTTAGGTACAGGGGGGGATCTGGCATGCAGTGGGCCTTTTTCTCTTCCAACAGCCTTGGGGACAATGATGGAATGTGTTTCATCACCGGCTCTTTGATATTTCAAAATCAGTGAACTCTACCAAAGAAATGACATTGAGTTTTCATTGGATCTATCAGCAGGATAATAATCCAAGGCTTTTAAGGCTTTTAATCCGTCACAATCAGGAGTCTTTATAATTGTCTTGGGCACTGCAATTTGAAAGATTTTAGAAATATTTTTACTTTAATATTCATAAGGGTCAGAACATTTGTACATTTTGTTGCACACAAACCAACATATACAGTATTTTTAAGGACAATCAATTTAAAGTGATTTAGTTTACCATCGTACATATATAAAAGTAGAGCCCTAATCTAGTCTCTGGTATTTTATACATTTATCCATCCTATTATTTAATGTTACTCTCTGTACTGCATATATGACAGGCCTGAGGGGTGGGGCTGAACTCGTATCAATGTCTTGAACTTAAAAAAAAAAAAAGTTCCGCAAAAAGAGGGATTTGCAAATTTAACAAATATTTCCCATGATCAGGTATAAGTGAGGATTTTTCTTTCCATGTTTCCACAGCTGTTTTCCAAACAACTGCTTTTCTCAACTGTCCAGTGCTGAAAAGACCTGTTCTAAAGACAGCCAGTAGAGGGCAGCAGAGTCATTTAAAATCAAATGGCGGAGATATTTTAAATAGATCAACTCTTAAATATGGTAGTTCTCCTAATGAATGCATTTATAGACTTATTTGTATGTTATTTTTCCAGAAAGAAAAGACTTTTATAGTTCACATATTGTCGTTTTCTTCTTGTTTTGCCACTTGAGGCGTCTCGTCCTGCTCCTTTTCTGTTTCAACGTCCCCCGCCCTCTTCTCGTCAGACTGTAAAGGCTCCTGTCCCTCCTGCAAAGCCTCTGCAGGTAGGTCTTGTTCCGCCTCCTGCTCCAGATCCTGTCTGTCGTCTGGGTCAGACTGTGCCACCTCAGCCTCAATCTTCTCAAAGTCCTTCTCTTTGTTTTCAGCTTCTTTTACGCTGCCCAGCTGCTTGGATTCAGGTTCCTCCGTTAGATTCTCAAACACCTGGTCCTTGTTCCCATTTTCTTTCGGGGCGTCCAGTTCACACGGGGAATGGTCACTTGTAGCACCTGCCTCCTCTCCAGCTGACCTTCTGTGTTGTCTTGTAGGCGGACGCCTCTTGAATGATAATCGTGGACGGGTCTGTGTGGACAAGATGAGAAAGAGCCATGAGAGAGTTTAGAAGCTGTTTAATTAGGGATGGATATTTAACATATCTGTATTTATTGTGATGAAATGACAGACGTTGGAATTTTATAATTTGGCTCACTTTAAAATTGAAAACACATTATAACCGGCTTCATCACTGTGCTCATATTAGGGCTCCAGCTAACGATTATTTCAGTAATTGAATAGTTATCTGATAAATAAATAAATTGCCACATTCTGCACATTTCTCTTTTAGATTAATTTATAAAATATCAGAAATACATGAGAAAATTCATTTCCATTTTTTTAAAATAAGAAAATAAATATTTCTGTACTTAAAATTCCTTTAGAATTCTCGTAGAAAAAGATCTGCAGCTTAAAAAATACTTTTAACATAAACATGCGAATAGGATAACTCTTTTGGGTTCACTTAACATCAATAAAGTGTAGTGCTGATCTGTTGATACTTTTTTTTTATTATTCAGTGGTTAATAACTGGAGCGCAAAAGATGCTTAATGAGAGTTTAGCATCCTCTGAACCAGATGAAGCTAAAACTACTCCACTTGAGGACGTCTGGGTAGAACATATTTTCAGATAGTTTTTTTCATGATAAATGCAAAATGTTGATATTTTTTTGTTGTGTTTGACATCTTCAAATATAGCTTAACTATGAATACTCCAAATTTTTTGTTTCAGCACTAATTCAGATCTATTTTTAAATCTAGCAAAGCCAGCATAGCTTTGGAGTATAACCCTTTTAAAACAGAAAATTGACAACAAACAAGACAGAAACATTCAAAGGCGTGAATTTTGTACAGCTCCGCATTGATTTTCTTTGTCTAGTTGTCATTTCTAAAACAAAAATTAAATGTGCTTCATCTTCAGTTCAACAGCAGTTGTTTTTGCTCTTCCGCTGATTTCCGGTCACGTTAGAAATCTCACTGCGGTTTGCGTGAGAACACACCACAAAGTGTAGTCAGGGACTCTAACTAGGCTAAGTGGATTATTTTCTTCAAACCACCATCTTGTCCAGCTTATCTGAGACCTGCTTAAACAGAAGACGCACGTCGGCCAATCAGAAGAGCGTCTGTGAGGACAATATGCATGTGCCTCGCTGTGTCGTCACAAGCAAGTAGCGTGAGTAATACTTCGACTTATTATTTTCGACTTACTATGTTTTTTCAATCATTGGCTCAGTTTGTCTCAAAAATTCAAATACAACAATTCAAATGAGGTCACAAGTAATCTAGGACTCATAATGGATGAAAAATAAATATGTTGTGGGTGGATCAGAGCAACAACAACTGGATCCATCTATGCTGTTCATCCCTGATGACGGGTTTACCTTATTAAAGCTTGGCAGCGGGGTCCCTTCAGGTGGGCTGTCGAAGCTAACAGGATCCTCGTCTTCGCTGGACAGATGCAGCGGTCGCAGGGTGGGGCTCAGGGGCGAGCAGGGCGTGGAGGGCGACAACTGTGCTGGCTGCAGCTTCACATCTGAACCTTTGGGCGAAGGCAGAAGAGCTGTGGGGGACAGAGCGAGGTTGGCCTGCGGAGAGGAGTGACGCGTGATTATCTGCTGGGGATTCTGGATGTGATTCTGTACTGGAAAGTCCAATTTGAGAGTGATAAAATGAAAATGTGAGCATTTCAACAAAAGTGAACGATAAACAAATACAAAATAAAAGGTTCCAAAACACACTATTATCCTAGCTCTCCACTTTTAAAGCAGACTAACAAAACAAACTCCAGTAACAAATAAATCCTGACCAATCAATTTGAGAAATCATCTGCCTCCCAAAAGACAGGGCTGCCCAACTCTAGTCCTCAAGATCTGCAGTCATTCATCACACTTCACTTATCTGCATGTCATTCCATCTTTATGTGCATCTAAAAGTCTAAAAGCATCCCTGAGTCAAGATCGCTGATGTGTCCTACCTGAACCGGGGAGAAGAGGAAGAGGGAGAATCTGCAGCCTTTTTGTCCCATGGCTGCTAGCTGTGGGAACAACTAACTAAAAGATCTAAAGTGACGAGTTGGAGGCTCACCAGAGCCTCAGTGGCCCAAGATCCCATTAGGCCATTAATCTGAGCCGATTGTGGCATCGGGGAAGAAAATCCCCACCCCTTGCTTCCCAAAATGTCATGAGCTAATGCACCAGTAGGGGGCAGTAATGATTTAAACATCCTCACTTCCTGTAGTGGATTATACAGTGTAAAACAATCAAGAGTGTCTACGGTTGTACCTGCAGTTTCTCAATGATGGAGGAGTTCTTTGTTTTAAAGGTGGTGGGAGAGACAGAGGTCTGGAAAAAAAAGAAAAATAAAAACTGTCACCATCAGCGATAAATACGGAAACATTGTTAATCTCAAGTGAGTTTAAGCACCAAAGTGATTAAATACAACTATGAAAATAATAATTAAGATCTTGATAGGAATCAAATTAAATGTGTAAAAATAGTAAAATTAGTTAATCAAACAATACTGTAATAGAGATAAATAAAGAGTGAACCTACAAAGTTAAAAAGAAAAAAAAAGTGAAGCTGCAGCCGAGTTGAAAGCCACAGAGTAAACTTGAGTCTGGGTATATGACCTTTTTGCTCCAAATAAAACTTTGTGGAGCATTAGCAACCCTGAAAAAATAAAAAAAACCCAAATTTAAGTTCCGGAAGGGACAGGAAGCCAGTGGAGTGTGGCTGCAACCAGAGTTAAATGCTGTTTCCTGGAGCCAGTCAAAAGCTGAACCAGCTGATTAAGGCCCTCCTTACACATGGACTTACAGTAACCGAGGCGTGTTGTGACAAATGCATGTCTGATTTACTCAGAGACTCTCGGAAGGAAATATGACTTTAGCCTGGCTTGAAGGTATAAAAAAGCTTCCGAAAATGCCACCCAGGTTGCTCAAACAAAGGATTGACTGAAAGATGTCTGGCATTCCAAACAAAATAACTGCTTTTCATTTTGATTAAGATTCGACTTTATCCATGATTTGTGTCCTTTACTGGAAATTTTGAGATCAAATATGTTTATACTCAAAAAGTTAACTTTATTATGACAAGAACTTACTTAAATACATTCAAAGAGTAATAAAACATGATGTGTATTGCTGAAAAAGATGTATGCTTCACTGTAAATAAATAAAATGGAGAATAAATTATGTGAAAATGATGTTGGTGCAAGGAAAATAATGAATATGTAAAGAAGCATTATTTTTGCTCTGATCGTTTAATTTAAGTCACATTTTTCCTTGTATTGTAAATAGGTGTAGAGTGTGTGCCACATTTAGATATTTATCTTGAAAATGATTACTCTGAAAATATCTACACATCACAGCCTAAATTGTTTTTCAACAAAACATGTTGTACTCTTAAACGCAGACTTAAAACTAAATGAAAGCACAGATTTGATTTAATCATCACGTTGTGAGAAGACTGAGACAAACTCAAGTCTTCCCAAAATTCAGGAAGCTGACAGCACATAAATCAACAGAGGAACCAAGTTTACCCACATCTGACACTTCCTTATCTTGTGTAGGATTCTGTAACTTTAGAGAACAAGGAGGTCGTCCTCGAAAAGGCAACTGCAGGAAGAGAGGGGGAAAAAAGCAGAAAACCTTCTGAGTATAAACAGGTTATGAGTCAGAATACTGAAGATGTTTTTATTAAACAACCGTTTGGCTAGATGGTTACCTCATCATTTGAGTTGGGCATTGGCATAATGTGACCCTTTAACTTTCCGGCCAGCTCAGCCACAGACGGCTTGGATGGAGAATCCTTCAGGAAAAACAAGAATTCAACACAAAACCCTCAGGATTATCTAACGATTACTCAAAAATAAAAAAGACACATGGTGTTCAAAAACATTAATGTGAACATCCTAATCTTCAGCGGTCATAATAGTTTGAATCATAAGCTGTGAAAAGTGTGTTGTGTCACAAAGCATTAGGTGTTTTCCTTAAAAATAGATGACTACAGGAAGTCCACAAGGAACCATTTTAGGTCCCATTCTTTTAAATATATTATGTTTAATATATGTGACATTAAACATCAGAAGTTTAATCAATATGAGCGACTAACATGAACTTAGTTGCTCATATTGCGAAACCAACCTTGGGTGCTTCTGCAGAAAAGCTACATTCAAGTTTAGAGAAAGTGTCTTCATTTGAGAAGTCACAATTGACATTAAGAATCTGTTTTTTCAAGGGAGGTTTGCCAATGATGTCTCTAGATAAAGTGACTGTTTTTATATTAAAATAAAAAAAATAAAAAGACACCTAGAATCATTCTAGGTCAGAGTTAGGAGTAACTATGTTAAATATGTAACAGAAGAGCCTCATCTTGGATTAATAAAGGAGTTTTAGTTAAGTTTTTAATTCATATTAAAGTAAAAATTAATAAAACTGTTTGTGAATAAGCAAAATTCAGGGAAATTTTCACATTTGTCTTGTGGCCCGAGAGGCTGATCTTCAAATGCTTTAGCAAACAAAGTAAGTTTGACCATCTTGTGACCAGTTAACATTTTTTTGAAGTTGGAGCTCCATTATTTTCTTTCACTTTGCATTGTTCAAATACAAATTTAACATCTACCATAAATATGTGGTACAGTTAAACCAAAGTCAAGCTTCTTGGTATATTCTTAACTGTAGGTTTAGAATAGACTGCACTTGTCACTAGATCACCATAACAAAGGTAAAATTCTCATTTCTAACTTTTCACTTCGAAATGAGAATGTCATCAAGATGGAGGAGGGGAACCAGCTGGAAAGCTTAAGATGAAGAGAAACATCATCTTTCAGCATGAAAAAAACAAATACAACATCCAACAACATAACATATCTTCATCAAAAGAAGATTGAAGTTTCTGAATTGTGCAACCAGAATAAGAGACAGGAAATTAGCAAGTGGTTAGTTATGACATAAATAATTAAGCAACTGTGGCGTAAGTTTTACTTGAAGTGTACAATATTCTTTTTCCACATTTTGCCATGTTTGATGAAAGACAAAATCCAAATGTCAGATTGAAAAGAGACCGTGACATAAACCATTTTTGACTGAATTCACAAAAAACCTTGAAACCACACTCACATTCTTCAGTAAAAATGTTTCGCTTCCTCTTCTCCATCAAAAGAAAAAGCAAGCAAAGTGAGAAATGCAGACATCAGGTGACTTTGAGGGGTTGGGGGAAAAGGATTGTAGCAGCAGTTTGGCGGGTTTTGGCGCCGTCCTCGGAGGAACTCTCTTGAAGCGCGACAGGAAGTGAGCCCTTCGCCCTGCAGCTGGTCAGCATCATGCTGCAGCCTGTGACAGTAGGGACCTGCATGTCCTCGCTGCTTCACGCTGTTATCACTGCCTCGGCCCCTTCACTTTCTCCATCTCCCGCTGTTCCCATACTGATTTCTGCACCGCCCTCCTCCGCACTTCCCTTTGAGGGTCAGTAACTCTGCACATATCTGAGCCTGAATGATAAGTTGGCGTCGGAGTAGAATGTGCATCAATTTCTCCTCTCTTCATTTATTTCTATAACACGATGGTGTATTATGGCATACTAAGAAAAATAAAAAAATTTGAAAAATAAAATTAATGTTATTTTTTTTAATAAAGTTAAAATATTTTGTTACTTTTTAAATAAAATTAAAAAAAATTATATATTTTTTTAATAAGTTAAATTTCTCCTCTCTTCATTTATTTCTATAACACGATGGAGTACTAGAGCATACTAAAAAATACAAGAATAATCAACTCATGAAGATTACAAGAGTAAAGTTGTAATATTATGAAAATAAAGTCATTTTACAATGACAATAAATACTATAAAAAATATTGTAATATTTTGAGAATGAAGTGCAGTCATAATATTACAAGAATAAAGTTGTACACTAATGAAGTTAAATTAATACCAGAATAAAATCGGTATTTTGGCAATAAAGTCATAATACTACAAGAGCGTAGCGGGAATATTATGTCTTGTAATTTTATGATTTTCTTCTATTAATTTGATTAGTTTTGTTTTCTTGTCCCCGCTCCGTCGTTTAAACTGCTAATGGTTTTTTTGTTTCCATGAGTTTGTAGTCAAATCGTTCTGAGCTTGTGGAAATTCTCATGCATCATGTTGCCATTAAATGATTTGCATCTTGCTTGTGTGGTCACTCCCTTTCAATCAGTAACTTTCACACTATGTCACATTTCCATTTTACTTTTATACATCATTAAGAAACTTGTGGCTGTCTGCTCGCAGCTGCCACTTCTGTCGTGTTTCCTGAGTGGGCATTTCCACTCCGTCATTCCCGCCGCCTCCCCTCGGCACATTCTGGACCAGCGCCCAGAAAAACATGGATCTCCCAAGCGTCACAAACACACATACCAGGTTAATCGCAACACTTTATTTTCTTTTGCTTCTCTTGTTCTCAGCATGACCTCACCAACTCGCTCCCTCCACCCAAACACAGTGAAACGTCTGCTTGGACTCCTCTGTTGTCCCGCTCCACATCCAAACTTTTTCCTAAACTCTCCTTCCTCATATTTGATAAGCAGTAATTACCAGACGCCCTCCATCCCCCCCGCCAACCTTGTTATTTTGTAAGTTTCAATTGTTAACTCTTTCCTGTCCTTCCAAAACAAACGCAGTCAGAGAAAACCCAAATCACAACTGCACAGCCAAAGGAAACAGGGCTCTTTGTTTTAGTCGCCGGTGAGATGTCTGGGGTGAAGAAAAGCTTAGTCATCTATAATGATGGGAAATGATAAACAGGTACTTTAAAATGAGTGGAGTGGAAAAAAGAAAAAAAGTTACTCAGTTCCCTTTACTGAGATACCGCTAAATAAAATCCAGTGCTCAAAAAGTCACCTAATTTGTAAATTAAACATTTTTATATTTTAATTTTAGAATAAAAGCAGCTGTTCTGTGAAGGCCTCAGAAGTTGGATTAAAGAACCAACTTCATCTGCAACTCACACTGAACACACCATTCCATTGCTGAAGCATAGTATTGGTATCATCATGCTGTGGGGATGCATTTCTGTAGTAGTGGAAACAGGAAAGCTAGAGTTGATTAAAAGATAGATGGAAGAAAAATGAATGCTAGAAGAGGTAGAAGAAAACACGAAACTGGGCGGGAGGTTCAAAGCATACTACTGTGTTAAAATGGCCCAGCCAAAGTCCAGACACTCTACATGGCAAACTTGTAATATATAATCTGCCTGAGTTGATTATTTTTGCAAAGAAGGAGCAAAAAAAAAAAAAAGTTGGTTTCTAACGTGCAACGTTGGCAGAGACAGCCCAAAAAACTTGCAGCTGCAATCGAAAGACATGATATATGATTGAGTGTGGTTGCTTTATATTAATTTGTAAATTTCTGACATATGTTCGGTTGAAAACTTAACATGAGTGACTGAGCCATAGAAAAGCCAAGCTTCTCCTGATTTCAAAAAATTATGAAGAACATCAGGCGTCTGGTTTGCCTTGGTAACAGTCTTTTGTGCAGCTCTGTATCTGAAATCTATCAGTTGAACAAATTGCAAATGTTTGTAATTCTTCTAATCAATGGTCACGAGTTATTTAAATCTGTGTAAAGCCATAACTCAGTGGAGGGCATAACTAACAGGACAAGGGTTCAGAAGTCAGTCAAACCATTGATTTGGTTTGTTTCACATTTAAAAATATGCATATTTTGTTCAAATTCTTTTTTTTAAAAAAAGAAAAAAAAAAGCTTTATTCTAATGGTCAGATTATAATTAACGGTGGAAGTGGGAATCAGCAATTTATGGTAAGTTGTCTGAAAGTAAACAAATCTTTCAGATAAAAAGTAAATGTTCCGTGGATGGGATATCCCACAAGCCTCTTTAAATTACATGTGAGCAACTGTGGAATTCACTTTCTATGGGATGAGTCTCTTCACAATTCCCATATGAACAAACTAACTGCCCACAACATGGTGGGTACAGCATGGTGTAAAATACAGTCATGTAAAGAAAACATGAAACAAAACTTTTGCTACATTCACAACCAATCTCACTTAGTATTTTTGTCCCAGAGAAGTCAAAACAGATAACAATAGACCTTAAATGGAAATAAAGAGTTGGTTATCAGTACTGCACACGTTTCACTCAGCTGGGACCCCAAGCTTGGCTGTGAAAGAGTGGGAAACTATGTTTCTCTACAAGACAGATCAGATCAGACTATTTTTGGGGGCGCAAGGCCTGGGAAAAAGCCCCAGAGCTGTTCAAGCAACTCTGCTTTGTAACCCCCCCTGCTCCTCCGAGTGTCCCTAGACCACATCTGAAGCATGTTGTAATTCAGCATATGGAGCAACTGAGCATGCCTAAACAAGGAGATGGTTGAAATTCTTCTTTAAGACAAACAAGCATTCAGAGGAGTCATGTGAACGGCAACAGCTCACTTATTAGCACTTGGCAAATATTAGCACGTAGCAAATATTAGCACTTAGCAAAAGTGCTAATATCTAAATTTTGCACATCATCAGACAAGGGAGATGTGGACGCAATATTATGATATAGGAACACTTTTCTTAACCAAAGAAAAAAGTTAAATGCAGGTTAATAAAGGAAAAAAAAAAAAAAAAAACTGGAGACTTCCATCCCGTGAGACAAGCCTAAGCATAAACCTAGAGCTAATTTGGGCATACTGAGTGATAAATACAAGTCAGACCATGTCTGTCAGGTTTGCACACAGCTGAAACATTAATCATTACATTTTAGAAAGTACAAAGCCAGGGATAAAATTTGTGGGGAACAATCTTTTCATTTTTGTTCACATAGCTAAGTGGAACTAGACTGAAGTATGTAAAGAGGCAATTTATCAACAAGTCAGATCAAAACACATAGTAAACATGCTATAATAAACCTAGCAACTGTGTCACATCAAAAATATTTATCAGAGTGAGGCAAACGTTAATTAAGGGTCTAGGTTCACACTGACCCCGTTTAGTTCATTTTAACCAAACCCTAGTTTGGTTGCTTGGAAACTCCGGTTCATTTGTGGAAGTGTGAATGTGCAATCGAATTTTAATGTAGACAAAAAAAAAAGTAAAACTTTGGTTGAAGTTAACTTTGGTGCGGTTCAAAAGATAATGCCAGGCTGACAGGAGACTGCTCCAAAAGCAGGAAGAGGACTGTAGCACAGGGCAATCTGGGTAAATAAAAACAAAATAAAATCCACATCAGTGTAGCGCTACTGGGAGAAATGGCTCATGGTCTTTTTTTTACCAACGACAAAAGAGAAATCCTCCAACTGCTAAAATCTGATGCTACTCAATTTTTGCTTACTTTTCATACAGGATGAAATTGTGCTCAGTGACTTCTTCAGAAGTTTCCGTGTTGCTTCTTTCAGTGGTTCTTGGTGCAGCGCCCTCCACAGGTGAGTTGGTAAACAGGTTTTTCAGGTTTTTTTGACATGAAAACACCTGAATACTGCAGTTGTTTGTGTCAAAATGTGACGTCTTTTTATAAACATAAGCTAAAGATAGGTGGAGCTTAGGTGATGCGTTTTCAGAACATTAAAGTAGGTTTATTAGCTAAGCATTGATATGGCAAAATCTAGACAAAGAAAGTAGAATCCAGAATGCCATCGGTTACTGACTTTTTAGCAAAACATTGGACTGGGACTCGGTGTGGGTAAATGCCTATTTTTAAATGACTCGGATCAGCATCTGAGATGTCTAGATTCAGATAGACATAGCAAATGTTTAATGATGTGCGCAACCAATATCTTAATTCCAGACTGTGGATGAAAGCATGAGGTTTACTGTGTGACCATCAGCTGCGAAAGAAGAAGAGCCAGACTGTCCACACAAAGTTTGCTTTCTTTTCTTACTGCAATTCATGTTCACAGTGGCAGGGGGGAAAGAGGCACATGACATCAGGGCTCAGCAGACGTCTACATATCCACCAGCAGTCAAAGAGCCGCCAACTACACAATCTATCATGAGCCTGATGATAATCTGCAAGATCGTGGATGCTTCTCCGAAATTAAAACCCTCTGGAAATCTCTTAGTTAGAATGAAGTAAAGCAGACAATTGCTCAGACAGATCTTGTTCAGATTAGCAGACAGAGCATTATGCTTTTATATTGTCTCTGCAGCTTCAGCTTTTGCATTTCAGCAAGTCCTGCCGTAGGGAAACAATGACAGAGAACAACTCCTTCTGGCCTCAGCACTTGTTTCAGAGAAACTGGCACTTCTGTTGCCTGCTGCCTTTCCAGGAAAACATGAGGTGTTTTTAAACCAGGCCTCAAGTGAAATTTTCTCTTTTCCACAGTTCTTACAATGTAGTCCTTCACCAGTGGATGAGCTAAACTCATCCATGAGTCTGCAGCCCCGAGGTAACAGGGAGGTGCTACTAGCACAGGCTGGTACTGTGTGCTAGTCAAATAATAAAATATATTAAAAAAAAAAAAAAATCACAAAGTGAAGATTAAATAACTGTGATGACCTGAAAATAGAAACAGGATGATGGTATACACACCAAGAACAGCTTGGATAGTTTTAATGTAAAGGTGAAACTAGATATTTACATATTCTCACATGTTTATGAAGATAATTCATAATGTTTGAGATAAATGGAGGCATGACTGGATGTATTTTAAGGCAACACTTCAAACAGACATCATAAGAAAAGCACTTCATCCTTTGATACAAGTATAAACAGTATGGGAAGCTGGTAGGAGAGAGAGTTATTATCCACATTGACATGGGCGAAAAAGCCACTCAGAGAGGAAGAAGCCTTATTCCAAAAGACAGTCTTTTAGAAACCACTAATATTAGAGACAAATCCTGCTCTGATGGAAAATGGAAATGTTTTATCCCCTTAACCACCACTACATTTTTAAGTTAAAGGGTTGTAGGCTTTGTTGAAACTGAAAGGTTACAGGTAGAAATGATAAAAAGCACCCATACGGCTCTCAGATGCCCATCGGAGAAAAAAGTCAACGTTTTGTGATTAGAAAACCTTATGATTGCACACTGATTACAGAAAACATCAAAGTTACACCTGCAAAAGGCAGCGCTCATCCAGACCACAATGACCTAAAGTCTCCTTTTATACTCATTAAAAGTTTTAACAAGGATAACTATATCTATGCAGATTGTATCAATTAAAATGTTAAAAATGGCCAGGAGGTGAAATGGTTTGGTGTTTGCAAACAAGTAGCAGCTTGCAGCCTTTATCTTTACACTCCTTTCTGCCAAAAAAGGAAGAAGAATGGCAAGATGCCAAAATTAGAAGTGGGTGGTGCAGGCAGTGTGGGCTAACTGCTCTGTAGGGAGATCTGAAAGTCATATAAGAACTTATGAAGTCTGTTTCAGTCATTTCCACCTACTCTTAGTCAGAATTATCAGGGGTTCTTTCCGACTAAATTAACCTATTTCTTCATTTAGAACTGGCTATGAGGAGCTCAAATACAAACAAATATTTAACGACAACAATGTTGCTCATCCAAAAATTGTGATTTTGATAGATAATGCATATAAATTCTATGTTTAAATGAAACTGTGCATCTTTCTGTTGGATTAATTCATGAATGGCAGCAGCACGGGTGTTTTTCTTGTGCTGGCTATCTTGTTCATAACCCACCTCCTGTATCTCTGTGCTCCACATGCTGCTTTGGGCTCTTAAAGTGTCCAGTCACAGCAACAGGCCCTGACAGAGCAACACATGTTTTTTTTTTTTTTTTTTTTTTTTTAGTAGAAAAAGCAGAAAAAAAAAACAGCAAATCATGCAAAAACAGAAAAAAATAATAAAAGATCATGCAGTTCAGAGATTTTAGTTGTTTTTTTTTAAACAATGATTGCGCACAAAACGGAAAAACTTTCCAACAAACTGAGTTGCAATACAAAAAGGAAGCAAGAAGATGTAAATATACAGAAAATACATCTGCAACTAGGCAACACAGTAAGTATGTTTTAGGCCAATAGTTCCTCATTTTTTCCACATAAAACATGAATTATTTCCTTGCAAGCTTCAGTTTGGTTTAGGAATCTTCTTGATCTGGTTCCTGATCAAGCTTAGGCCCCAGTGCCAGCTGGTGTTGTTCTGGGAGCCTTGCAAACATGTTTTGTATCAATATTAATTTTTTTAACCACTGATTTCTACATAATTAATCTGAATGTTTTCATGACTATTTAAGAACTTTTATCCCTTTACAGTCGCAGTTGAAGATAAACTATAATGGCTGCTTCAACTCGGTGTCAGTCTGTGTGTTGTGATCCGCTGTGCCTTCTGTGATGACACTCATTTTACATTTAAACAACTAAATGATATATATAGCAAAGTGCTATGATTATGGAGCTGGACGTTTTTCAAAGTTTTGTCTGCTATGGAAAACTCTGCAATATGAATAAAAAAAAAAAAAAAAAAAAAAACCCACGGCAGTAGTTTATTTCTGTTTTGGGTGCCAAGACCGTTGAGTTCTTTATGCTTGATTTATTTACTGCATGGCTTTTTGTTTGTTCCTTGGGAAATGTCCAGATTAATTTCAAAGATGCAGCATGTAACTTTTATAAGATATATTTTTTTACATATTTGTTAAAACTACCGCCAAACCCTCATAATATAACATGAGACACAAAGTCTGTGGGAAAAAACAACAAAAACAAGCTCCTCTGCTATGATCTCATCTACTTCAAATGGGACAAAAATTTTTTGTTGTCATGTAAAATGGATGATGCAGTGAGGAAGATGCTGCACATTCAAAAATACTAAGACCACATGTAGATCTTATAATACTGATGCTATGTGCTGTTTTAATACACTGTAAAGTTACTGGGTTGTCAAATCTATACATGGTATTGAATCACTTTAACTGACTCAGGTTAGTATTTGGGGCAAGAAATTGAGACATCCCATCATAACACTGCAGAATTTAAGCGACTTAGTAATGCAGAATGTAAATAAACCATTTCTGAGACTTTACTTCGAAGCTTACACTAACAATTTGTCAAGCCAAGGCATTTGATTCCCTTATTAGGTTGAAAAACAAATTGAACACATTTTATCCCACATGGTAACACTTCCTAAGCTTCTTTGTGTTTTCAAAGTCTGCACCATCTTCTTTTACTGCTTTGTATGTTTTGTAAAAAACAAAACAAAACACCTTGGTGCTATCTTTTTAAAGTTTCTTTTTTTGCTGTGCAAATCTGTACCTGTCTGGAGACATGGAATGCAAACAATCAGTGAAACAGGACCAAAGTGACAAAAGTGTTCAGCAAAAGAAGACAGAAAGCTATTTCAGGTTATCTTCTGGGAAACTGTTGTAGACAGCATGAGAAATACTGCAGAGAAAACACAAAGAGTTTGGGAAAAAGCATGTAATTGTGTCCTTTGGGGCATTTTCCACAGCTTACATCAGAGCAGAATACAGTTAAGATGTGTGAACATAAGTTTGCAAATATTCTCAGAGAGAAAGAAAGAGAGAGAGAGAGAAAAAAAAGCAAGACTATCCTACAAAATACAGGAAACATCAGTGCCATTTGACATCGCTGGATGGCTCATGTCAATGTGTGATTTGCAGATATTCATCATAACTCAGTAAAGTTAGATATTGTTTTTTATCTTCTCAAAGTTAAAAGAGTAACCCTGCAATGAATCAGCCCAAAATGCAGTCTTATTTGCTCCAGTGATGAGGAACTTTTATTATGCGAGAACAGCTAAGAGTACCTGTTTATAATCGTGCTTTGACACCATTCAGATGACGTAGTGCAGCAGAGCAGCAAAGGGAAAAACTAACTCATTAGCAGTGCAGCTGGCACTGGCTGTTATACATTGACTTTACTATGCATTACATAATAAATGTGCTCGCCAGATGGTTGGCAAAGTATCTCCAAAATACTCCCTGCCCCACTTGTGGTGGAGTGTTTCCATCAAAGAAGAAGAAGAAGAAGAAGAAGAAGAAGAAAAAGAAGAAGAAGAAGAAAAAAAAAGCACCACAGCATGAAATCTTCCCCTGTGGAAAATCCTCAGGTGCCCACTCAAAACTCTATAAATGTCCAGTTTGTTTGGAATCATATCGATGTTCCAGTATGAGGAAAAATAGGAAGGTTGGTCGATTGTGTCAGATTTGATAAACATAAACTACTCGGACGGAAACTGAGAGAAACATTCAAAATCTTCTGATCAACAAAAATCTTTAATATTCTGACAGTCCCTCCATGTTAGTTTTGTGTAAAAAATTCTTCATGTTAACTCTAGAGGAGCTGCAAACATCCACAGCTCAGGTGGGAGAATTTGCTGACTGCTCAATATTTGTCCAGAGTTAATGAAAACAAAAGTTATGCATCCTTCAACTGATAGAACAGCTATGGATCATATGTCATCCTAATAAAAACATTTGAAGGTCTCCATGACTCAGGCATAATTTGCGCATCTTCAGCTGAAAAAGACTTTACGAATAAAATCTAAGCCCACCTCGGATCTGCTTCTACATGCAGTTCAGAATCTAAGGAGAAGCAAAGCAGAGCCTTAACCTCAAACTGAGTGGTTTTTGTTTTGTGGGAGCAGTTTTGCAGATTACTTCCGCACTTCCTAATGTGCTGTGGAGGAAAGAAATTGGGTGTTTCTCTTCCTACTTTTCACGTTGCAAGAAATTCTTGAGAGTGATGTGAAAGGTCTGAGGGAGCTTCTCTTTTTAAACAGGGAGGAGACTCTCAAAAACTATGAGCAAGCCATACATACATTTCCTCTACTCAGAAGAAACAGCCTTTCTGTTTCAGCTTCTGCACTTCAGAGGAAGAGGGGACGCTGGGCAGGTTTATGTAACTTGAGGAATTCATAAAAGATGCTCTGTCATCTCCTTTTACTTCCACTTAGGTTTTGGTAATGCGCTACAAGATTGGTCTGAAACTCACTGAGCATCTCAACTTATTAAGTTTTCAGTAAATCTTCTCTCCCCTAAATGTGTGTTAATGTGTCATTATTTGGATTTCATGTGCTGCTTTGCATAAGAAGCCAAAAATAATGTGAAAAGCATTGATATCCTATATGCTCTCAATGATCCATAACTCTTCAACCATATAAAACTGTTAAATATTAAAAGAAAACAATCTTAACTCTTCCAAAAAAAAAAATATTAAAGCAGTATTTTTAAACACTTCAACTTCAATCATCAATCTCAATTCCACTTTAATGTAAACACATCTGGTTGTAAAGAGAAGGCTGCAACAGAGATTTAAATAGTTTCTACCTCCATCCTGGGAATGCGCCAGGAATCGTCCCCTCCTGGTGTTTTTCTCCCTCCGCCTCGGTCTTTAGGAACAAACTGCGCGCAGCTTGAGAGGAAAGTGAGGAGAAGCGAAGAACAGCAGCTCTGTGTTTATATCTGGAGCCAAATCAGCCTCATGGACTGAGAGGGAGGGGCCCCGCTGTACTTTTCTACGCGCATTTGTCTCCCAACGTGAGGACTTTCAAACTAAAAGCCCCTTCATTACGGTGTTCAAGCTGATAAATAAGCCATTAAAACGTGCGAAGCATTTTACATACGCTTCCTTTTTTTGCTTAATTTAAGTTATTTCTAATCAGAAATCATGCAAAGTTCAATTCAATTCAGCGTATTCATATAGTGCCAATATTGCGAGAATAAATGACTTTGATGTGTTTCTTTAGCGCCAATTCACGTTAGCAGAAGAGAGAAAAAGGCTAAGTGTTTTTTTAGGATTTTATTTTTAAAAATTGTAGTATAGACGATGATGTAGACACTGTCTGCTTAATGATACATGTATTTTAATGACATATATTGAATGGACGTGTCGTTAACACGGAAAAATAAAGTGATGAGTATGCTGACACAAAGGTTGTCTATGCGGGAAATGTTTGTGAGCGAGTAGATCGAGTAGACATAATTGAAATTAATGCTGTAGTTAAAAAAAATCATGCTGATTTAAAACGAACAATAAGACAATATAATTAACTTCACATCAGAGCAACTGTTACGTTTTTATTAATCTTATTTAATTTAATTTATTGCATTTTTTCCCTTTTCTGTCTCCTTTTCTTGCTTCTTGTGTTAAGGCATTAAGCTACTAAGTAACCGAAGAGTGCATGGTTTGGTTTTGGATACAACACTTACTGTGCAGACCACAGGTCATTGTAGCAGACAAGAGCATAATGTCATGTTGTGAGCATCAAAAGTGCGTATATGCTGCCCCAATTGAACCCCCACTCCCCCCACTTTTTGTCACATTACATCCATAAACTTTTTAGGAATTTTAATAGATCCACACAGACTGTGAAGTCAGTGAAAAATGATTCATGGCTTGAATAAGCTGCATAAACAGAAAACTGTCTCCTGTGCAGTGGAGTTCATTCACCCCAATAAAGGCAGTACTTTTTGGAACCAGCTGTAGAAAGTCATCGAGAGATAAACTAGAGGCTGAAACATTTCGCAATGCTTTGGTAACGGAGAGCATCGATATATTGGATAAACATCAGTTTATAAGTCTTGGTATAGATTTTTAATTAAGTTTTATGTGTGGACTTTGGGTGGGTCACTCTTGCACATGAATGTAATTTTATCTGCTTTGCACCCCAGGCTGTATGCTTGGAGTTTATTTAGATTTTCCCATTGGACATTGTGAACATTTGCAGCTCCTTTGGAAAGCCGGGGAGCAATTTTTCCCTCTACTATTAGATTTTATTGAGCTTTTCTATTAATGTAAGATAGACAGATTGCCCATTAGCTTCCCTGTCCAGCCTAAGGCAAAGTACTTTTATAAAACAGTGAAGCATTTTGGCTCCTCAGACAGCAGAAACATTTCAAACAAAGGTGATTGAAAATGTTATCCTCCCATTGGTTCAAAAGCCACTATAAAATAAATATAAAGCCACTTTGGATAACAGACTGATAAATATTTCAGCTCTGCTAATAAAATGCTAAAACTATGAGCTTCATTCTTATTTATAGTTACAAAAAATAATGAAAAAAGTCAGGAAAAAAGAGGATACAGAGAGGGTTTCCTTTTTAAAAGTGAATAATTCAAGGGTTTTTTCTTACTCATCCCCTTCTTGCAGAGTTCACAGTGAGCTGCTCAGGTTTGAGATGAATGACCTCACAGTCATTCTGTGGTGGGAAAAGCTTTTGAAATAGAGAGAAGGGATGAGAAAAGGCGACAGCAGCATGGAGTCGAATGAAAGTAAAAAACAGTGACAGTGAAGTCCAGGTTCTGTAGTGCTGAGTGCGGTTTAAAGAATGTTCTGGATTTCACTTCAGCTTCACCCAGTCACGCTCATGGCTGAGAGAGCAAAACAGGAAAACAGTATGTGCTCATCATAATTTGCGGAAGTAAACTGGAAGGAGAAACTGATAAAGATGTCTTAAAGGCATAGATTAAATATATTTCTTTTATAGATTAAAATATATTTATTTGTAAAGAAATTTGTGTATTATGATCTAATACATGCTCGTTGTTTTACTTTACATCTGACTGTCGTTTTAAGTTTTAAAATCCCTGATTACTTCGGCGCATTTATGTAACTGGCACACACTTTGCCGCCCTCTGGTGGTCAGAAATATAACGACACTGTAATAAAAGAAAGGAAAATAACTATGGAGCCCAGTTGATCCATCATATTTCAAAATGAATTATTCAGGTTTTATGTGGAGTACCAGCTGTGAAAGTAATTTTACTAGTATTTTATGCATTTTATTTAAAATCTAAAATTTCTTTAAGTTTGTTTATGTTAGTAAAATCAGCCTTGGGGTTCATTTATTATTGTTTATTATTTACAACAAAACTCTAACAATGTTCACCAGAGTTTTGGAAGTGAAAGAGGCCCACTGCATCACAGATTCTGCACCATGTTCAAGAGCGGAAATGAGGGATTCCCCCTCACCCCCTTTCAGTCCTTTGCTCATTAATCATTGCCTTAAACCCTGTTTCTATAGAGCAGAGCATCCCAGTTGTTTCCATGAAGTTTAAAAATGATTTTAGACCTTAAAAATTGACTTAACACTTAGTAACAAAGATGTAGTTGTGCTTATACATATTTTATAATAAATAAAAAGATCTGAGTAAATATAATTTTAATGGCACATTGGATTAAAAAAATGCAAAACGCTTTGGGTCATTGTGTTGCTGAAAAATGCAACATTACCCCAGTCTGTGGTCAAGAGCGCTCTGCAACAGGTTTTAATCCAGAATGTACTGCTGATCCTGTCTGGCCCACAGCATCTACAACAACTCCTTAAGGAACCCTGAAAAATATGAGTTACAGCAACATTTCACTTCCCTTTGGAATCAGTAAAGTATTTTTGAATTTGAATAATTTTTGTCCAACAGTGTTTCAAAACTCTCTGTGTAAAATTGAACAGCATCGCCTGCAGTGGGTAAATTTGGACTTTTTTTTTTTTAGATAAGTCATGAATTTGAAATGAAAGCTGCATGAATTTAAATGATTTTGGAAGGCTCCAGGGCAGGTATATCGACAAACCACTTGTAGCGCAGCTCTTCATTATCTGACAAAAAAAAAGAGAAAAAAAGGGCAAAGAACCCAGAGAAGGGTTGTGCTGCTTGTTGATCTTTCCCCTGGGTGATGTCAGGTTAGTCTGCTGTGAGATATGAGCTTTAACAAGCTCCTTTAGCTTCTCTGGCAAAGAGCTGAATTACTCCGTTTAAAAAAAACAACAAAAAAAGAGTGGATGAGTCAGCCCAGAGCGACTGCGTCTCTTTGTATTTGTGCAAACCAAGGCCTGATGATTCATCGGCAAAATCCTGACAGCTCCTCACAAAAAACAAAAAAGAAAAAAGAAAAAACAAACGAGACGCATGACAGCCGGGACATCGACAAAGAAAGTTCAAGGTTGTTCTATGTGAGAATTATTATTATTTTTTTTCTTTTTCAGGATGGAACACGTAATTCAAACATTACACTTCTCTCGGGAACAGATGAGACACAAAAGACCACAACTTCTAATTCAATAAATAAATTGTCCAAAGTGATGGGATGACTCAAGTTGTGGAAAAAGAAAATCGTTCTAAGCCTCTGCGGTTCTCTTTGAAAAGCACTGAGGGCAGCTGTTACTTTGAATATGGTGATGCAGGGACGTTGGCTGGAGGCATACATGCAACCCAGAGAACATTTAATATAATAGCTGTGACAGATTACATGCGACAGCCGGCACGTACGCAGGCCTCAGACCTCTGGGCTCAGGTGGCACCAGCGTCTCTCACACACAAGCTCACATTCACACACCAAAGGTTCCCCGTTTTGATTTTAAAATGCTTTTATCAAGTTTATATTCAATGTTTTCACACACATACACAAACTCACAACTGTTAAAAACCCGCTGGCAGCTTTATTTTGTCGTTTTCTTATATGAATCTCAAACAGTAACAGTAAACAGTATGATTAAAAATGTTTCGTCCTACGGTGCCTTGTAAAAGTATTCACCCGCCTTCACCTTTCCCAGTTTTGTCATGTTACACCCCAAGCTCCTGTGTATTTTGTTGGGGTTTTATACCCCTGCTGCTACAAAGTAAAGCTCAAAAATGTTTCTAAATATGCACTACATAAAATGTCACTGCGAAAGCTAGCAAAAGTAAACCAAAGTGTATTTATATTTTGAGATGTTTATACAAAATGAATACTGCACAGAAGAAGATAAAATGTAGAATGAGATGAGCCTTTTCAATGAATATTTAAAATGGAGAAAAATAGGCAGCATAGTTTGCAGCATAGTTTGAAGTTAAGTTACTTTTGAAAGCCTGTTGTAGATGTTAAAAGTAGATTTTGCATAAGAACTTACTCCTAAAATAACCAGTTTTCATTGGATTCATAATCAAAAAGATTTCTTTTTTGGTTTCACAACAGTCATAGTTGAGAGTCCAAAGAGCCGCAGGTTGCAGACCCCTGTGGTGGTCCAGCAAAAGTGATACATAACTGTAAAGATGAGGACATTTTTTTTTACATGATTTTAAACATTTTACACCTATAAAAATCTGAAAAGTGTGGTGTGCTTTTGTATTTAACTTTCTTCACTCTTCTTTACTCTTACGCTCCTAAATAAAATGCAAACAGTTGCCACTAGAGGCCATTTGTGAAGGTGTCGATTTTTCAGAACATTTGAAAAAAAAAACAAAAAAACAGAAAAACAGCATCATGAAGACTAAGGAACAAAGATAAAGTCATTGTTAACAGCTCAACCCATCATCCAAACAAAAAAGAAAAGACTATTTAGAGTAGCAGATTCTGTCAACACGAAACCTGTCTGGCCTATGTGAAAGAGAAATGGAAATGAAAATCCCTTTTGCATGTTGCGGCTAATCCTGCACTGACAGGATTTTAGGATGACAGGATGTTTTCTCACAGTGGCACACAGTGGTGACGGCATCATGCTGTGGGAATGCTTTTCTCCATCCAGTCTAATTGGGATTGAAACTGAAAACAAGAAGGAGATATTTGTGCAAGAAACAGATTCCATTTAAAGTTTGACCTACATTTAAAATACTTTGCGTGGTTGAAAACTAGCACTGCACATGACCTTGAATACGCCATAGTCATGAGCTAACATGGCAGTGGCAGCATCATGATGTGGGGATGGAACTCAACCTCTTATTACTGTAAATGATTTGAGATTTCCAGTAAAACAAGAAATCCAAAATATGCAATTAGAGCTGGAATGCAGAGATTTACATTAAGGCATATTCACTTGTTACAATGGCCTAGTTAAAGTACTGACCTAAATCTCACTAAGAAACACATCAATATTGATGTGCACAGATGCAGTCTGATGAATTGTACTGAGCTTGAACTGTCTTGCAAAGAAGAATGAGTGGAAACCTGAGTGTGAAGGTGCAAAATGAACCTACAAACCTGAAAATACATTGAAGTCTGTGATTGTAGCACGACAAAATACAAAAAGGCAGAACAATTCACCAACATAATTAACTCACTGTACATTACAGAAAACCTAGTGATACACCAAGATGCATAAATGACACATAAACAGTCATGCATTCCTCCTAATAACAACCAGTCTTAAAACTCTAATGTAAACCATAAACAACGGAGATAAGTGAGCTGAATTTACAGATATACCAGATGTAAATAATACTGAACACTGACTGTATAAAGGTATCTCAAGAACTATACTGTGACATTATAGGCGATTATAATAATCAGAAGGCCATTAAGAAGTAACAGATCATTATTATTATTATTATTTTTTTTTTTGCATGGTAGAGCCCTGTTTCCCCTCTCATCCATTTTCTGCGCATCCTCACTGAGTATCCTCTTTTGATCTTGAACCCTAAACCGTAGAGAATCTCAGACCCCGGTGAGGCTTTCATTCAGCGTGGAGATGTGATCGATCATACAGAGCTGCCTCTGGCTGCGGCTGGCCTGCCGGGGCCGCTGGTGCAGCAGGAAGAGGCGCTTGGCCGCGGCCCGGTACTTCCGGGACATGAGGTTGTAGACGACCGGGTTGATGGAGGCGCTGAGATAGCAGAGCACCATGGAGGCCATGTTGAAGTTCTGACTCAGCATGGCCGTCTCGTAGTCGTCCACCTGGGCGAAGAGGTTTCTGCCGATGTGGTAAGGCAGCCAGCAGATGATGAAGGCTAGCACCACCACCACTGAAAGGCAGAAGACGGAATAGATCAGAACAAGAAGCTAAATGAAAAAAAAAAAAAAAGACACTTAAAGTTACAGCCAAAGAGAAGTCAAGAGCTAAAATCAGTCGGCAAGTGTTTGTTCCACTGCAAAAAGTTACAGTACGTGACCGTAAAGGAACCAAAGCAAAAACCAGAACAACATAAATTATGTTTGGAAATAAGTCAGATGGTTTTATCTAATTTAAAAAGCCATTAAGTGCAGTTGGGTCTCCACCACCTTCCTCTTGGAGGTGACAGAAGGATTTGACTGATAGCTTGTTTCAAATCTGTGAAACAAGCTATCAAACAACAACGCTCAACAGTCAGTCGTCTGACAGGATTGTCAGCACATGTAGCTATGTTGCCTTCAGTTATAAAAATGCAGTTTTTTAGTCATAAAATAAATTTGACCTCATATTTTGGCGCCTTGAAATTGGCCTCTGTCTCTTTAAGAAGCTCCTACTCTTTCAGACACTCTGTCTTCAGCACATCGTCGCAACAATGCTCCTCATTACGCCATTTATAACAGTTCTTAGGAGCGCTGGATTTTGGAGTAGTTTGTTAATTGCTGCTGCTGCAAGACTGCAGGAGCTGAAACCGGAGGGCTGCCGAAGCATTAGTAAAAAAGTGTGGTGGCAGGGTCATGCCACTATTTATTTAGTAAATATAGACATAAACCCAAATGGATTAAGATCACTGATTAAGAAAAGCAAAGCGAAAAAAAGCTCCTTCTCTACACAGATTGTGTTGATTCATCACACAAGACCAGATAAAAATAGAGAAATGTAAAAAAAAAAAAAAAAAAACTCAAGGCGTATGTATACTTTTGCGAGTGACGCAGCAGCATGCAGCCAGCTTCAGCAAAAACACTATTTATTTTTCATGAAAAATGGAAGTAAAGGAGTCAGTTAGAGGATTAATGTCTAGCGTGCAGAATAATCGCCATAAATCCAGCAAAGAACACAGTGAGTGATGTGGGAGCTAATCACTGAGTCACCAGTATTGATCAAGAAGCCCCTGCAGATAAAACCCTCATCAGTTTCTAATGGAGGCACTAATTTCTGTCAGGACAGTAAATGTCAGTCCTGTAATTAAAGGGAGGTGTGTCTGACCAAATTACTTAAAAAATAACAGTTGGCACAGAGTGAGTGGATGCCAGAGTTACGACAGACGAATTAAAAATAAAAGCTACCAGGACTGCAGCAATATTATAATGGATGCATCCTGATGAAACATTTGGAAATAACGTTCTGGTACGGTCACGCTCTTTCACATCCTGCGCAATGTTCCAGAGCTTCAAATTAAGATAATCAGCATGAGCAGCGGCAGGACATGATTAGCCTGAGACTAAACCGACTAATTAACCAGATCATATCAACAACGGAGCACATGGCACCAGCTCTCTCTCTTCATCAAGTCAAGAGCCAAAGGGCACGACGTGGTGGTGCATGTGGCCCCGTGGAGCCGCTGGATAATGCTCCTGATGGTGCAGGAAACCAGAAGTCCTGGATTCCAGACTGTCAGGCTGGCATTTTTACTGCTTCAGCCACGCTGAAAGGCAAACTGACTGTGCAAACAGGTGGGATTTCAGCTTTAAAAGCCTTTCCCCTACAAAAGGCAAGATTAGAGCGCTGTCATTACCAAAATCTGTTTGTTTTAGTTTGAGGGGATGAAAAGCAGGAAATAAGGATGACTTACAGGGTGTTTTCTTGTGGTGAAACGGCGTGGAAACAAATCTTTTATGTAGTCTCTTCGAGGATTACCATTTGGTTAATTAGAGAGGAGCTGTGGAGCTTTGAAAAATCTACTGTTAGTTCTGTAGTATCTATAAAGTTATTGTCTTAATTTAATTATCTCATAATTGTAAAAAAAAAAAAAAAAGAAAAGCTAAACTATAAAACCAGTAAATGCAACAATTTTACTTGTTTTCATCCAGGTTCATCCAATTTTATTGTGTTAAATCAGCTCTGGATTAGCACGTTTTTGAAATATGACTGAGAAAAATGACTCAGATAATATTAATTTTAGTTTTTAGAAGGTAGTTAACCAGTAGTTAATGAACAACTATTGACTAAACCTCTGCTGAAGTTTGCAAACATAACAATGGGTGAAGTGACTTCATATATGGAAGGTGTAAAAAAAAAACAGAACTCAAGTAAGGAACACAAGCATGAATCAGTGATGGATGGATGGATGGATGGATGGATGCATAGAGGAATGGATGAACAAAATGAAACATTTTCTCTGCTTTTCTCTCCTTCTTTCTCCTCATCTAAGCTAACAGTTCATTTGTTAGCGACTGTGGAGGAACCCTGTGAATTTCTCCTTTTTCTCTCCCATTTCACTGATTGCATGTGTCCCTTCGAGTAAAGCAGTTAAGCTTTCTGGGACGTTTCCACTGAGTCACTTTTAAAAATTGAGCTCCACATGGTTGATTAAACTCTGCTCCAGTGTTAAGTTTCACTAAAGCCTCCCCTGCCTTCGCCTCACTCACCCAGGATCTTGACTGTTTGTCTGTGGGACCTCTCCCGGGCCAGAGTGCAGGGCCCCTGCATGTCGCTTTTGCTCTTCCACAGCTTGCAGCCGATGGAGCCGTAGAGGAAGACGAGGCAGAGCATCGGGCAGAAGAAGTAGGTGGTGGACACCCACAGCATGATGTGCAGTTGTCCGGAGCTGATGGCGTAGCTGGTGTGCTTGCACTGACCCGTGTCGTAGTCGGGGCGCGTGTCGTTATCGTACTCCACCCCCACCAGGAAGAGCGTTGGGGCCGCGGAGACCAGGGCGAAGCCCCACAGGGCGAGGATGATGTACTGGACCCGGCGCCGGGTCACCATGACTTTGCTCCGGAGCGGGAAGCTGATGGCCAGGTAGCGCTCGATGCTCAGCGCGGTGATGTGGAGGATGGTGGCCGAGGTGCAGCCCTCAAAGATGTAGTGGTAGAAGCGGCACACCGCCTCCCCGAAAACCCACGGCACGTACTTCCACAGCCGGTAGAGGTCAAAGGGCAGGCAGAGGAAGATGACGAGGTCAGACACCGCCATGCTGGACAGGTACAGGTTGGTGGTGGTCTTCATGTCCTTGAAGTGCTGGATGATGAGGATGGTCATGGTGTTGCCGGTCACGCCGATGATGAAGACGAGGATGCAGATGACTGTAACAGGGATGAGGGTGGAGGTGGGGAACAGGGAGCCCTCGTAGTGGTGGTCGTCTATGTTGTACTGGTCCATGGCCTCCGCTGCGCCAGTATGAAGGTCAACTGGAGGTCGGGCCCAGGGCATAACAGTCCCACTGAAAGCTGGACGGCACACTGGGAAATCTGGACGCTGCAGTGGTGAGAAAGAAAATGATCAGGAAACCAAACAAGGGCTTTGTTTTAAGTCAACTTTATTTGTTTAGCACATCTCGGCAACAAGGCAATTCGTGGTGCTTTACATCATAAAAATATCATCACCACATCAAATAGTCAAGAAATGGAAGAAAAAAAAATAGTAACAGACATTTCATTTGTCAATTTCCACTGTGAAAATCATCAATACATGTAAGATATACTGGTAATTTTGTCAAGTGACATAGTTAAAATCATCAGTAAACATAAAAGAAAACATTTGACTTACTACTCAGCTCAGTTAATTATTCAAAGTAGTTTAAAATCTTTCTATCTAGGGATAAGATTTTTGTATTGCAAATACGTTTTTATTAGTCTTCTGAATTACTAAGAAAATGAATTCAGTTTTTATATTGAAAGAATCTGTATCATTTAGATTGTTTTTATAATGTTGAATCACTACAATAAATAAAATGTTTGGTAAAATTCTGATTTGTTGAGACCCGCCGCTGATTGGAGCTTTTAGTTTTAATTCAAGCAATTAATCTTAAATTATTTTTGTCTTTCACTGGTTCTACTGAACTTTTATACACACTGAACTAACTTTGTACTCAAACATAACTTTTAAACATCTGATATTTGTCAACAAATGACAGTTCAATACAGCAAGTAATTCCTGTAAATCACAGGTGAAATGAAAAATTACTACGACATGCAATTGTAATAAATGTGATATAAAATGTTGTAGTAAATAAGTTTAAAAAAATCCTAAAAGTCAAAAGAATGAATATTTGTTGTCGTCTTTACCTGAAAAACTGAGTTGTTCCGACCTTCCTAACTTTTCCTGGTCTCCGTGTGGCGTTCAGGAGCAGCAGCAGCTGAGGGGGGTTCACATGAAGTGGCAGCGCCCGCCTGGATGCTCAGAGTCCTATTACGGCACACGGAGAGATAATGAAAGCAGCGCCTCCTGTGCAACACCCCGAGGAGTCACAGAACATCAGTGTGTGTGTATATGCATGTGTGGTGGGGGTTGCCTGCTGTGTGTGTGTGTGTGTGTGTGTGTGAGTAATGATCATAATCAAATGCTGACAGGACACATTAGGGCAAAGAGGAATTTTAAGGTTACACAGCAACCCCAGGCCCCCATTATGAATGCTCTCCTCTACATGAAACATCAGATAGAGATCATCATTATAATTAATAAAAATAATAGAAATAATATTAATAAGTTTCAATTGTGACGATATTATAAATTCATCTAGTTTCCAACTTGTAGACATCTTTACATATTATGTATATCAATACAATACACATATATGTGAATATATATATATCTATATTTCTTTAAAAGCCTGTTTGTTTTAACCAGTGCAAACCCTTTTGTGTCTCAATAATTGATATTGCGCTGAATTAATGAGAGTAAACTCAGCATAAAATTGGGATAGCATTGATAAAAAAAATGATAAAGGTTCAGGAAAAAAACTGAAATGCAAACTTCCTGCTTTAAATTAGAAATAGAAAATACAATGTATATATTAAAAAAAAAAAAAAAAAGCAGTTAGGGTTGAATGTGTAAAATTTATATATAAATATTTTTATGTTTGTTTAATAATACATTTTAGAGTATTTAACAAACAAGTGTCCAATTCAATGCCAGGTTTCAGTTTTGAAATGCATGTTTTAAATCTTTTTTTTAATTTCATCATTTTAGGAGAGGATTCTGGAAAATAACTGGCTGCTCAGGCTTATGCGTCAAGCAGGGATGTATTTTTAGTTTCTGATCAACAGGTTTCTTTCATTTTTATGTCCGCAGCAGCATCAGTCACCGAACGCCGCATGTCTGCTGTGTTCTGTTGAGTCAGAGCTTTTCCAAATAAACGAACCTTTGCAGCAAGAGACACCGACTTCAGAGTTTATTGCGTGAACTGAAGTAACCCACCTCAGGATGAACTACTCAAACCTCAGAGGGTCAAGCAGGAGCCCTCTTCCTCTCGCCCGCTCTGTTACCGTTTGCTCCCGTCAAAGCAACACAACAGGAGAAAACTGGCATGTTTTCTTTCAGGAGTTTCCAATTCATCTCTCACCGAGAGCCAACACTGAGAACAATGCAGGGGGAACAAGAAGCGGGCCCACTTTCACCCTCATCCATCACGGCGGCTGCGGTTGCACCATGAGGCCCGTGTTCGGGCTGAGAGAAGGAGCTGCTGCATCTTTTTCAGTGTCTTCAGGATGAACTCTGAAGACCTCCGAGGAGCTGACAGAACTCTTCGCTCAGTGGTCCAGGATCATTTGAAAAATGCTTTCAGGTGTAGTTTCTTGATTTGAGACATCTAATATCAAAGGGAGGTGCATCAACATTATTTATTGTCATTATTTACGTTCAAACAATTATACTGTAAGATTGAAAAACATCATAAGAAATTAGGTAAACCACAAAAATGCCAAATAAATAATATGCAAAACCAAAAACATGATTGGGTTATGTTTTCGTTTTACTTACTGGAATGCCATAAAACAGCTCCAAACTTCTTATTATGTTCACATGTGGTGAAACAGTCCAACATATGAGCTATGCTTAGACATGTTTGATGCTAACATTATGGAAAATGCATAACACCGCCCTCTACGTCTTTGAAAATGAGAGAGCAAAGCTACGTGGACTAATAAAGTCTCAATACTGACGTAAAACTGACTGAACTCTGTGAAGATGTTTTAGGTGTTTTTGTTTAGAAGCAAAAGGAAGCCAAAGAGACGCGCTCAAACTTCAACCATGATGAAGAATTATAAATCTTTTATTGTGCATGGATCCTTTGTAGATATCATGGCTATACAGATACACTTTAGATACATATCTATGATTATACATTTTTCCCATAGCGAACATTGTAAAGTGATATGTCTGGTAGTATGTATAGTATAACAAATCTTTTTGGAATGTACGGTGTATGAGGTAACTGCAAACATTAAAATTACATAAAAATGGTCTTTTATTTTTGTGCATATTTTACTCATTTTTGTGTTTTTTTTTGTTTGTTTCTTTTTTTAAATCTCTCCAGCCAAAAGGCAGCAAGCCCAACGGTGAAGAGGTGTTAAAATGGCACACTTTGCAATCGCTATCAAAAATAGGAATTTGAATCATTTCAGTGACAAAGAAGAGACGTTTGAATATCTGAAAGACCAAATCATGTAATTACTCAGGATGTTTTGCAAGGTACCTGCGTTTCGTTTCTATTATTTTTTTTTTCTTTTACAGCGGCAGCAGCGGAGATCTGCTAAACAACATTAGACCTCACAGCCAGATCAGCACTGAAGACGACTCAGCGTCAGCAATCTGTTACAAATACTCAACGTACAGAGAAAAGGCAAATTTTAGATTTGCATTATAACACATTTATGTATCCATCACTTGCATTCCATGATTCATGACTACTCAGGATTGTTTTAATCTTCTGTGGAGAGTATTAACATATATTACTTCAATATTATAAAAAAATATACTTCACACATGTATGAACCGAAAAAAGGAACAAAAGAAAAATCTAAATATAAAGAACTACTTTTCATTTTTCTCAGGATTACATGTTGACTAACTCCTAATGAATGCTGCAAAATAAAAGGAAATAAAACACATTTGAGTGTTTTTAACACTAAAAAAAAAGATCAAAACTTGACAAAAATTAAGAAAAAAAATTATACTGTTCCCCCCACACCCCCCTACAAATTAAGGCCTCTGAAACAACTGGTGTATAGATTTTTTTCTTCTTCTTTTTATTCCTGCTTATAGATGAGCTGTTTCAGTGACACGTTATGCGATACTACGACTTTTAAAACACCCAAAACACAAGTAGGGCTTGCACAATCTCAAAGTGTGCTCTATAAAATGCATCACAAGACCAAAAACAAATGCAGTCAGTCAAGATTTTCTTCCACTAAGGTGCAAAAAATCAATTACCAAGGAGAAAACAAAAGTAAAACATATGAGAAAGCGTACATTTTTTGTGCTGAACAACAATATTTAAGAGAAAAGCAGCTGCATGATTGTAAAAACAAGCTACAGTATAACTATATCATAGTAAAAATAATTAGAATTCACTGTTAGTTTGGTTTCTGTTTAACTTTACCCTTTGATTCGTTTTGTTTTTGTTTTTTTTCTCCTCCACAAACCTGCCGAGCCTCGTGTCCTCGCTGTACAAAAATATACGAACATTTCTCCAGTTGTTTTTGCATCCTTGAACATTCCGAACTTGAGAAAGATTGAAAAGTGCTAAATGAACGCTCTATAATGTGAAAGAGAGATTTTCTGTGACTCCCACACGGAGTAGAGTGGGGTGTGGAGTTAGGTTCCTTCATCTGGGCGAGAAGCCCTCCCAGCCGTCTGAGCTGTGGCACGAACTACATAGAGTACACACACACGCACACACACCTCACTGTGCAAACACTGGCCCTTCAGGTCCCACAGTCAAAAAGCACGTCAGCTAAAGACAGAACCTACAAACTATTTTTTTTTGTTTTTTTGGAACACATCTATGAAAAAACAGCTTCATACTGGACACAGAAATGGAAATATAAATATGAACAGTCTCTATACATTTAATAAGCGCGCCGTCTTCCCCCCCGAAACAAACCAATATGCTTTCAGAGTTCCTTCTGCACAGGCGGCTGACCGCTATAGATTAGAAATCTGAGCTGAAACCACGACTTTGGGGCGGAGTGACAGAGTCAGGAGAGTCCGGAAGGAATCACAGGTGCCAAATGAGATGTTACATCCTCCATTTATAAACACACACATCCTGCTGCTGCTGCTGCTGCTGCACCCCATTTCAGATAACGTGATTAAGCCGTCCAAACCGGAAAACAGTTAAAGTACAAAACAGAGAACACAAAACAACAGAGAGATGGAGGGGACGAGGGGGAGAATAAAGCTATAATCCTGCAGCCAGGCGGCGCTGACTCCTCACTTAATGACGAAGTACTGGATGACAAAAGCGATGAGGATGGCGATTACGGCGAAAACCATGAGGAGGAGGAAAGCGCACTGCTCGTCCGTGAGGCTCTGTCTGGTTCTGATGGACTCCGTGCCGGTCCGGGAGCCGGGCCCCGCCGTGCCGCCGCCTGCCGTCGCGTCGCTCCGCTGCTGAGAGAGGGTCACGGTTGGGCTGTAGGGGCCGCTCAGCTCCGTGGCGTCCTGGCACTGCCGGATGGCGCACACGCGGAAACGGTAGTCACTGCTGGACTGCAAGTTCTGGACGTGGAAGGATGTGGCAGAACCTTTAAAAGTCTTTGGAAGGGGAAAAGAAAATGAAAGAAATAATTAATCCCAGAGGGAAATTAAATGTTGTAACTCATTGTACAATTTTCTTCACAGAGTTGTTGTAGAGAATCCCAAAGTTGAAAGTACTCAGAGGCCATATTTAAGTTGGTCCAACTTAAAGCGCAAAATAATTTTTGATGTGAATTTCTTTGATCCATAAATTAGGTATGTAATATTTTAATGAAACAATGTGGCAGTGTGTTTTGGCTGGACAGCTTCCTAACTTTTTGGGTATTTTTTCCCCCCAGTTTATTTGGTCTACAAAGTCTTAGTTTATTCAAAGCCACTAAAAACCCTTCTTCCATCAACCTTATTTAATAGATGAAATTATGGGCTCCAATTTTTTAGCATTATTTGGAGAAAGTCGCTGGATGTTTCAGTCCTACTTACTTTTAAAGGTTACTCCTAACCAAAACTGACAAGACAGTCAAACACAGTATCAATAAAAGAAGCGGACAAACGTCACCATGGTAACCCTGGAGGAACTACATACAGCCAGCGTTACAATTGATTTACATCACGACATATTCATGTGTCAGAGCGGCTGAGTCAAAGCCCAGTACAAAACCCAAAGGGGGGAACATTTTCAATGAATACTTTTAAAAGTGATTGTAAGATAATTACTCACCCAACTGCTTCCTACCAGCTGGATTTTTATTTTTAGCTGCGACTGACCATTTAAACACCAGAACGGATTCTGATTCATATTTTTGGTGATATCATGTTGTAGGAGAAGCCATCTGCTTTTAGATGTTTGCCAACCAGTTTTCTGAGTCGGATCTGAACGCTTCCAGGAGTGACACGTTTCTCAAATTTTCTTCACACAGAAAACCACCAATAAAATGAAAATGACTGATTTAACTCAGGATTTTATAGTTAAAAAAAAAACAACTACTCGACTACAGATGATTTAGGGCTGCAACAATTATTTTAACAATTGATTGTGACAATCAAATAATAAATTGTCACATTCTTCAAGCTGATTGTGTACAATATTAGAAATACATATGGGTCAGAAGTTATGGGTAGGGAAAAAAATAGATTTTTTATGTCAATTGCAAAATGAATATATTTTTATACAGTTTTAGCTTAATTACTTCATAGCTGGTTTACACAACATCCTGCCAGTTTAAACTCTGCTTCAAGAATAATGTCTCCTCTTAAAAAACAGATGTTTAACCCCAATGAGAGTGACAGTAAGAATAAAACAAAGACATAATTCAGAAGTTGCATCATTCAGCTTTCTGATTCAATTGCCAGCATGTGATGCCACATTAGCATAGCCCTGCAGCGGCCATCATTCCACGTTAACATGGCTGCAGGCCGTCATGAGGGATGAATGTTCTTTGCAGGAGCGAGACACCTGGGATGCCTCATGGATCAATGACCTTTGCATAATGGGCAATTTAAATCCGGCAGTGACAATACAGAGTGGGCAGCACTGCAGAGACAACAACACGGTCCAGAACCCATCTGCATCCTGATCTGCACCAAACCGCCTCTCTGAAGAACGATGGGGCCGCTGAAGGTAATGGGAGAAGGATGAGGAGAGGAAGTTACCGGTACCTGTTTGAACTCTGAATTTCCCATCATGCTCTGCAGGCTGTAGATGACTGGGTCCCCCTTCATGAGCGGCAGGGCCTCCCAGGTGACTTCGCAGGAGTTTTCGTCGAGACGCTCCACTTTAGGGGCTGGAGGTGGGAAAACAGGAAGACGCAGTGGGATAATCCAGAATAAATAACACTCCTTTGGGCTTCCCCAAAACTCTGACATAATACCACAGTAAAAAACCTACACTGCAAAAACACAAAATCTTAGCATTTTATCTAGATTCTAGCACAAATATGCTAGCACAGTTGAAATAAAACTTGCAAGTAACTTCTGAGCAAGACATATGAGCTTGTTTTAAGCCGAAAATCAGCTATATAACTCTGATCAGAGCAGATTTGGCATTTATTTATGATAGTCCAGTTGTTCTAAACCATCTAACTAGAAATAAAGACTAAGAAACACATCCAGCTTCTTCTGACTTAGAGTTCCACAGCTGTAGCTTACTCCTCAACAGGAAGGTGGGATTGTAAGCCTCTAAACTAAACCATTAAAGTGCCTTTTTGATCTCAAAACATCTAACTATAAGTGAACATGTTAGTAAAAATCCAGCACTAAACCCTCTTTACTCTGGAAGTGGACTTCACAAACCGTGTTGAGTAACACAGGCTATCAGACACATGACTGCCAGATACAAAAAGGGCTTCTGCACTGACAATAGAGCCTACACCCTCATTATTGACTTCGCTGTGGGATCAAAAGAGGCTTTGCAGAGTCCGACAGCGAACAGACCACAAAGCCGAACAACCGCTTTCCAGATGACAGCCGACACGTCTGTGGCTGCCGGGCCTTCTTCGAGTAAAAAGCCCAGCTTTGGTCAAATGGGGTTAAAAGCTGAGCACATTAGCTGTCAGCAGGACGCGTCTGTGGAACTGAATGAGAAGAAAAGAAGAGAAAGAAGTTGAACAGTACCTTTCACAGGAGGCGGAGGAGAGCGTGGGGTGGTGAATGTGTAAACACTGGAGAAGGGCCCTTCGCCCGCCTCGTTAAAGGCCTGGATGCGGAACGTGTAAGAGGTAGACTCATTAAGCCTCTGGACTTTGTGTGTGTGGCATGGTCCTTTATACAAGGAGATAAATCTGCAATGACAGGAGCATGAAGAAAGGAAAGGATTTAATGAGGAAAGCATAAATAAGGAGGGGAAGAGAAGCAGGCGCTGCACTGTGGCAAAATATACATCACTAAAGACGGATTGAGAACAGAACTCTGCTAAAATGTCCACGTCTCTTTCACATCCCACCACATTCAAACCAGACTTCATGGTGTTTCATTCTGATTTTATGTAATGGAACAAAAAGCAGCACATGCATTTGAACTGAAAGAGAATAACAAATAATCTGAAAAGTGCATTTGCATTCAATCTCTACTTTGAGACCCATAAATAAAAACATCTTGCAACTAATAAAACAGCTCACTCTCAGCCTGGAGCTTGAGCTGGGGAGCGTCAATAAATAGTTTCTAATTTTTGACTGAGATCATGAAGTGGATTTTCCTCCATTCATATCAAACACTGACTAATGAATAGGCCTGTCACAATAAAATTGTTGGACAATAAATTGTCCCAGAACTCACGATAAATGACAATATCGTTTCTTTGAGAATACGTTCAACTAACATAATGGTAATGGCATAATAATGCAAGTATACCCTCTCAAAGATCAATAAGCTTTAATTTCTAACAAACATTAAACGCAGGAACTGGAAGACACTTTAAATAGGAAAAATAAGTAAACAACAAATAAAATGAATATCATAGGCTCTAAACTGTCCTGCAACAAAGCAGCTAGTTGAGACCAATGAATCAGACTGAAGCCTTTTGTTATGCCGTCTTTGTCTTTGGTTGAAAGAGAGAGAGAGAGACATGAGAAACAAACAATCATGCAAATAGAAATTACCAAGCTTGTTCTAATTTATCATGCGACTAATTGATTTATTATGACAGGCTCAGTCAAGAACAGATGAATACTTTTGCAAGGCACTGCAGCTCATTCTTCGGTTTAAATTGCCTTCCTATCCAGCCTCTGATCTACCAACCTGCCACTCTTGTCCCCCATCTGCAGGTGATACTGGGGGGCGTCTGAGGTGACGGATTTGGGTGGGCCGTCGCCCCACTTGAGCCTGAGGGTCTGGTGGCTGAAGGCAGTGCACTCCAGCCGGGGAGGCTGTGGCGGCAGAGGCTTCGTCTTGAGCTTAAAGGTGTGACTGAAGGGCCCCGTTCCCAGGCTATTCTGGGCTTGGATTCTGATCCTGAGGGAGAAAAAGCAGAGAGGAGAACATCAAAAGGCAGCCGCGGGCGAGCTTTGTCTGGCTCAGAGCCTTCGTGTTTGTCTGCAAAGTTTTTACACTTGGATATTTCACAGCTTTAAAATGGTTTATCCGCTTTTCAATAAAAACTCCGGCTTCATGAGAGTTTGGTATGAATAGAGATCGAGACGGTGCTGAATCCTGCAACAGTAGTTGAAGGGGTAAAAAAAAAACAGCAGATGTGTGATGGACATTTCCCTAGGGCCATGTACACATTTCATATCAGACGATATCAATAATTACTGATTAATTTTTTGTTTTAAATATCCAACATTCCACCAAACTGGTTATCTTTCTTCTTTCATAACCAATTTCCTCTTAAGCTGTTGTATCCCTTTTATCCTTTCCTTCCACTTTGTCCCTTCATATTTTTATTTTTAAGCAGCCTGGTGGCGAAGTATTAAACTAACCCCACATACTGAGGCATATTGTGTGTATTCTGTACACTATTTGCAGACACTTGAGATTTTATAGTCAACAACTGCATTACTAAAGGTAGTACGATTCGTCCCATTTTTTTATCTCGGTACAAAGCCCTTCATGCTGCACTAACATGCTTGTTTTGCATGGTGTGTTTCTGCTCTGGTGAGAATCAGCTGATCCTGAAATCTGAAACTTTTCCACCGCAGCGCCAACCTGTAGCTGGTGTCGGGCTGCAGATGCTGGATGATGTATTTGGTTACTGGTCCGACAACGACAGGCTGCCTCTCTCCAAGGTCGATCAGGTAGGACGTGATCTCGGAGCCGTGATCGCACGGAGGGTCCCAGGAAACCCCCAGGCAGGTCGATGGGGAATAGACCACCTGCGGGCGGGATTCCGCTTCATCCTCTTCCTCTTCTTCGTCTTCATCTGCTAAAGACTCAAACCTCTGCAGCTCAGACTCCTTCAGTATGTAGATGTTACTGACAGCTGCTGGTACGGAGCAGGGGGTCTGGCAAAGCACGGCCTCGCTGAAGGGCCCCACACCGGCTACGTTTACAGCCTGCAAAACAAGAGCGGACAGTTTTTGTAATCTCTAAGGGAAACATAAGTGGAATGCAGGTTTGACCACTAGGTGGAGCTGTAATGTAAACAAAACAACAAGCATATTTAATAATTAACAATAGCAGCATAGCTAGAAGAGACTAGAACAAATAAAATACAGCTTAGAGAGGATTTTAAATGAGAAATGTACTGATGTCTGGAATTAGGAATACAAAAAAGAATCTTAAGAAAAGGAAAACTATTTTGTTAGTTATAGTCTTATGACTTTGAAAATATTCAAAACAAAGCAGCCACCTGTTAAAGCAGTGCATCCCGGGGGGCCATTTGTTGCCCCCGGACTGAATTTATGCAGCCCACGGTTGCACTTTGCAAATTTTTTCCCCCTTACACAGGTGGTTGATGCAGATGGAGAGTTTTTATCTTTAATCAGGGCAATTACATTATTATTACACAAAATTATTGTTATTCTATTTTGAGGACCATCTCTATATTGGTGGACTCAGATTTTAATTCATCAAATCTGTCAAAATTATTTTCAATAAAAGTGACCTAACTCCAGTTTTTATTACTCAGAATTGAAAAGGCCATGTTCTATTATCTGAAGTCGAGGACTTTCAAAATTCACAAAGTGGGTCCCTTTATTTTAATGAGGGAAAAACTTTTTCATGTTTTGGATCTACAATAATTTACACATCCCTTTCCAACACACAATTGGAGTACTTGTTTAATTAAAGTAGTGCAACTTGGTTTATTACTGAGTACGTAAAAAAACAACAACAGTATTTTCTTTTTTCCTTTATTGTTTTTACCCGGCAGTCGTTTGGACATAATTTTGGCCCAAGTGGCAACAAGTTTGGCCAAAACACTGAAATGCACGCAATATATTTCCACTTAAAAGAAAAAATAAATAATGCATACCAGCCCACTCAAAACTGAAATGCTTGTTCAGAGGTGGTTCAAGTCTGGTATAAAGTTTGATTATATTGTTTGAATGCTTCCCCCCCCCCCCTCCTACGAAAGTTTTAACAATGCTAGTCATAAAACAGATTAGTTCTTTTATGCACTGAGCTACAAGGGCATGATTATGTTCTTTAAAACAATAATTTACATTCAGTAAAAAAAAGAAAAAGAAAAACGAGAATATTTAACCATATTTAGAAATAAAAACCTGAAGAGTCCATCAAAGCTCACCTGCACGCGGCAGAAGTAGTTAGTTGCTGGCAGCAGCCCCTTCATTTCATGACTGAGTCCCGGTCCGCTGTAACACACCTGCATGCTGCCTTCTGCTGCTCCCCACTCAAGACGGAACTCCGTCACTGGAGCGCCGTTGCAAGGAGGGGACTGGAAGTCAAACGACAGTGACGATGAGCGCTGATTACACACTGCAGCTGAGTGGAATTTGTCTATTGTGTTCTCCGAATGATGGATATGACGTTTCTAGCAAATTGGAATCATTTTATGTGACCGACCAACACAAAGTCGAGATTCGTAAACCGCCTTTTGCTGCCATTTCAGTTGGGACTCTTTTCGGGTGGTTCTCTACTATGGATGTGAAATGCCAGACGAGATGTCGATTATTTAGACATCTTGTCATTTGCATCAAAATTGATGCTGACGCCTTTGCACTCGCCCAAGTTGCTACACAAATGCACATTCAGCGCAGCCTTTTGATCTCAACTTGAAAGAACCTGGTTTCTCTAAAAAAACATGTTGGTGGAAATCTATATGGCACTGAGTATTTTTCTCAGTATCGAGTTTGAAATGTTATTATTGTGACAAGCTATCTCTACTGACTTTCAACACCTAGAAGCTTCTACCCTTTCTCCATTTGTCAGATTGGGTCAAGAACATCTGTCAACATCTATTCCACAGATTCTCCCTTTTATTTAAAATTAACCGTCCCAACACACTAACATGCTTTGATCCATACGTTTAGGTTTGCTCTCTTGCTGGAAGGCTAACTTCACACAACAGCAGCATTTTACTGAGATTGAATTACATACAGATGGACTCAGCTGAGAAAAAAAATCTAGTAACTTCTGAAGGCAATTAGTTACACTGAAATTGAGCGAATAAAGCTTAATAGCCAATGTAAGCTACGTTCTTAAATTTTTGTTTGCAAAAACATAAAAACAAAAAAAAAAAAACAGTTTTTTCTCCAAATCACAAAGAATTTTGGGCATGCCCCCGACCTCAAACTTGGACTGCAAGCATAGTTTATTGAAGCAGATGGACATTTTCTTACTTATTAGGGATTTTTTATTTTATTTTATTTTTTTTTTTAACATTTCAGAAAAATTTTAGATGCAAAAAATAGATTCACCATTATAAACAAAATTCATTCATCTGAATTTTGGAATTACTAATACCACAATTACTGATTTGCATTTACTCAAAAGCAAATATTGCAGTTCAAACAACCCAAAACCTTTTTAATCTGTGGAATTATCTTATATAATGCAATCATGCACCAGTGATTTACTGGTCAGTTTTCTATAAAAATCTGAATTGAGATAAAACAAAAAAGGAACAAAAAGTTACAAATGTCACACAAAAAGTATAAACACTTGTGGCACCGGGTGCTTTCAGCTTAACAATCTTGACCCGCTCACATAAAACCCTGAAAACCCCCCCAAAACTAATGAATATTGTGACGGGTAGGAATACTTTCAGCAAGGGCAACACTCACCTCCCAGCTCACAATGACACAACTGGGTGATTTGCATGTGGTCGCAGGCGCCTTGCACTGCTCCGGGGCTCCAGGACCTGTTGTGACCTCGCAGCGCTCAGAGAGAGGCCCAAACTGTTTTGTGAAAGAGCAACAAGAACAATTTAGCCGGTATTTCCTGTAAAGAACAGGTAATCCTTCTGTTATTGGTGTGTCTTTCTCACCCCAGCCTTGTTTGCCGCTTTCAGCCGGAAGCTGTAGGTCTTGCCGGGAAGCAACCCTCCCACAGAACAATCCAGCTCCGAGCCCTGATAAACCTCCCTGCTCTCCTCAGACTGCGGTCCGCTGATTTCAACGCTGTAGTAGGACACTGGGCTTCCTCCGTCTACTTGCGGGGGACCTGAGTGGTTTTGGTGAAGGTTAATAAAATGGAGATGATAAGCAAATGTTACCATGCAAGAACGGCAAAGTAAAAGACTTTAAAGCAGGTCAGCAGGCGAACATTTGCATCAACCGACACTAGAAAGTCATCCCACACACAGCTAAGTTTGCTAAGTTTGAGAGGAATGACTCACCCCAGCGCAGTTGCACTTCCCTGGCTTTGGGCTTGCCCACCAGCCGAGGGGGAAGGCATGGCCCTGGGGGCACCGCAGGAGTCTGGACCTGCAGGGTTTCTGACAGCTTGCAAGAGAATAAAACACACCAATTAGGAAGCAGGGAAATAACAAAGCTGAATCTCACACCATCCTCTCACTCTCCCCGACAAAAGACAGTGGAAACAATTGTCATTTCCCAAAGCTTATCAGGCTCCAGCAGAGTAGAGAGGAGACAAATCTGAGTGCATTGTTTAGGCATAGTTTTGAATGGGTGGTTAGATTATCAGACAAACAAAAACAGAGACCCAACTTTTTAGTGACGAAGCGAAACATGCGACTGCTGTTCCACCAGAAAACATCTCACCTATCTACCAAGGAAATGTGTGCACGGACAAAATGGTTGATAGAGAAAATTAATGAAGATAGGACGAACTGAACTGATGAGAAAAAAGCCTCCTCTGACACATCCAGGGAGGGTTAGATGATTAGCAGGACATGTCGTACTTAAACACAAGAAAGCATGACCTAATCTCCGACCAAACGAGTTTGACTTTATGACAATTTCCAATTAAAGGAATCAGACGCACTGGCTGCCAGAGCTAATAATTAGTTTCCCTATCAGCCAAGAAATGTATCAATACTAAAAACAAACAAGAGGAAAATTTACATGTCTGGAGAAGAATAAACAATTTGATAATTAAGCCTGTATGACGGTCTCATTAAAAACACTCTTAGTGTTCTTTCAAAAAAACAACAACAAAAAAAACAGGTGTTTATTTTTTTTCCCATCTTTTCTCTGCAGTCCAATTAAATTTGAAGTGATTGAACCTCTTGAAATGTTTTGTGCGCAAATAAGCACGTGGAGCTTTGTGCAGTGACTCACCGGGCTCTGCCCCCCCTCGCTGATGCAGTAAAGCCGCGCCTGGTAGCAGCAGCCGGGCTTCAGACCGTCACACACGTGTTCCAGGGCGGGTCCCGAATACACCAGTCCCCATAACAAACCTAAAATCAGACCCATTTTAGTTCATTCCAAACTGATTAACTTAAATTACAGCAAAATGTAGTTTTGAGCTGAGAAATGTAACCAACCACTTAAGCCCTCAGACAGCTCCACGACATACTTCGTCACCTCGGCTCCACCGTTGTCTTTAGGGGGCTCTGAATAAAGAGACAAAACATCAGGATTATTAGATATAGGCTCTTATTTCTGATTATTCTAAGTTTATGTTCGCAAACTGGTAAGGGTGTGCACTTTTGTCACAAATGTCAACGCGTTTTTAAGATGTTTTGTTGTGATAGACCAACACAAAGTAGAGCATAATGATAGAAAGAGAAAAACTGTTTACAAAGGAGTGAAAAAATTGTGCCATTTGTTGCAGTTACATCTCCAGCAGCTTCTGAAAATGGACATTTTTGCCCATTTGAGTCAGTTATGATCAAGCACTACATATATTCCTCTGTCTGTAGACTGAAACAAGAACAATCCTGTGTCAAAACAGCTTGAGCCAATTTTTTGCAGCTTTGACAGCTTTACATTTTGCTCCCAAAAGAAAAAAAATATATATACATCTTTATAAGCAAGAACAACTTTTTTAAGTAAACACAGTATGGCTTCTAAACTCAAACAATTTTCTGGAACACAAAGAATTGAGACATTTTCAGAGCCACAGATGTGTTATTCAATTTGGAGGAAAAAAAAAAAAAATTAGTCACACAGATCGAGCACAGCCCTGGAAGATGAGTTCGTCCAGTGACGTGCATGAAGGATTCTTGCTGATGTCTGGACAGAAAAAAAAGAACTGATGTCATCCACTGTACAGACTAGCTTGGATGTCATCTGTCTCATCTATTGTTGGGTAGCGCTCCAGGACAAAAGTGAATCTGTAAACCGGACCTGCCAGGTTGTCGGCTAGAAGAAAGTATGGGAGAATTTTGGAAGAGAAAAGCTTGGAGGAAATCTCACCCCAGGCCATTTTGAAGCTGTCGGGTTGGACTCTTCCTCGGATGGCAGGCCTGCAGGGACAGCTGGGTCTGTCTGGCTTTGTGATAAATTCCACAACCTGACTGGGGTTACTCTTCCCTTCTGAGTTGTACGCTGCCACCTTGTTAAAGTTCACAAATAGAGGCAGTGAGAAGACAGTTTGACATAATACTGGCAACAGGTTACCTAAGCAAGAGCAGAAGGGCATCTCAAACTATATCTTCAAGATGTTCATTTCAGAAATTCGCTCCAAAAAAGTGAAAATTGTATATTATACAAATTCATTAAGCATTGAAGTTTAATATTTCAATCATTTAGCCGGAAATTCAGTTTCTCGGAACAAAGGACCACAAATTGAGGATGTTTTTTTTTTTTTTTAAACAACAAATGTTGGCTCAACTAAAGGTTTGTGTAATGTACGGTATATCCACTCAATAATTAGAGCAATTTTGTGTAAATTACTGCAGAGTAAGAAGTTCAGGTTGCTTTAAATTGTCTACAATTTTCAGTTTGGTGTCCAATCTTCCTTTAGAGAAAACCACATATGCTAAGTTTACACTGCAGGCAAATGTGACCCAAATCCACGTTTTTTTGGCGTCTGTATGTGTTCCATATCTGACTTTTTTGTGGCAGTATGAACAGACCAGTTCCAACCTTTTCACCCCTCCGAACTCCCCACCCCCCAAAAATAATATTCTTATTTGAGCTACTTCTGTACTAATTTGGATACATGATTAGATGACATGACTTCCTGAATGGGGAAACTTCCCACTGGACCTCAAATGACTGGGTATGTGTGTCTCTTAACTCTTTATTCAAATCCTGGAGCTTAATTGACTTTCCGTCTGAAAAGAATACTTTGGATTCATGAATAATAATCCAATCGTTTTTTTCCTTAGCCCATGAAGGACACATCTGATATCTCCAGAGAAGCTAAACACACAAAAGTTGCACTTGCAGAGCTCCAGAGGCACTGACTCCAACCAAAGGCCACACTTGTCAATATCTGCCAGCCTTTGAATATACTTTGATTCAAAAACCTTCTTAAGGCTGCAGTTATTCATGTTACTTTTGCACCCTTTTTCACATTTTTCCTTCCATTAAACTTTCTATTAATATGCTTGGATACAGCTCTGTGAACAGCCAGCTTATTTAATAATACAGTTTTATGTTTTATCCCGTTTGAGGAGGGTGTTAAAAACTGTCTGTATGGTAAATTAAAAATCTGCGGTTTTCCCATGACACTGAAGGCTATAAAATGGCTATTATCTAGTATTTTGTATTAAATGTGAGTGTAAACTTTACTGGTCTTGTTTAATAATGTAGTAAAAAATATGCTTTTTGGTCTCTATTGGCTATAAATGCTAATCATCAAAATTAACTTTGTATAATGAGCATGTATAAGAGTTTCACGCTTAGAACAAATTTAAATAATTTCTTATTGAGCCACCTGTAAGTCATCAGATACAGCAATGCACAGTTATGATATCTGCAATTACAGCATTAAGAGAAAACATGCACACTACAACTTAAGTCTACAGAAACCCTAAAACCAAACACTGCAACCACACAATGAGCAAATGCAGCTTCAAACTGCAGAAATAGAGAAATCTTCATCTTGCTGAACGCAGATCTTTCACAGACTGAAGCAAGACAAACAGCTTCGCCCTACATTGTGTATTTTGGTAATTGCAATGAGAAACAGAGGGATTCTATCATTCAGACATGCGATAGTGTGTTTCGCCGATAAAACACTTTTCCATCAGCATCATTCTTCCCAAACGCGTTGCACCGTTTCCTCTGGCTTACTGCATAAACCTTGCAATTTGTTTTATGGTCCACACCTTCATTTTATTTCACGTCCTAGAGGCAAATAATGGAAAAAAAGTGCAGCTGTTGTCGGCATTTGCAGCAGGAAAATAACCATTATTAGGGAAGGATGGCAAACAACTGAACAGAATGTAATGGGAAAATATAAAGGATGGTGGTGCAAGACAGGTTGCAGAAAATGGTAGAAAATTTACAAAGATTGGAAAAAGGAAAAGAAAAAAGAAAAAATACAGTTCCTCTCAACTTGGCAAGATTACTGCCAGCCAAAGGGCCACATATTGGTCAAACGCTTTGCTCAACTAGCTTCTCACTGGGGCCCTGCATGCGATCAACACTGGATCAAGCCTGTTGATGCTTTCAGCTGCCCGCTGCTCTGCTGGCAGAATCCTGTAAACGGATGAGTCATATGGCAAACGTGGGGCTCTGCAGCACCACGGCCACCACCCCACCCCTCCCTCCCTTCTGAAAGCTCGCCCAATTCTCATTCTCACACACACACACACACACACTCCGCTTCCTAAATTAAACCAGATAACCCGTTCTGACTTAACACCTTGCAGAGCTCGCTTACCCGAAACTTGTACTTGGTGCTCCTGCGGAGATTCCTCACGGTGTGGGAGAGTTCGTCACCGTCATAGCTTGGCTGGAAGCCATATCCCTGGGACAGAGATGAACGGGGGGGAAAACAAAACCACCAGCTGAGCAATGACTTACTCAACAATCACTGAAGCGCAGAAAAATATGGGATCTGAGGGGGGAACAGCAACAGAGGTAAAGGGAGCTGCAGAGTTTTTGACAGCTAAACCTGCAGGTGGCATCTGAAGCTGACATGAACTACAAAGAGGTGTGTAAACCAATATGTATTTTTTCATTCTAAGATGGTTGATATGGGGAAGGAAAAAAAAAGGATCTGAAAGAATTTTCCACTACAATGGACAGCAAAAGTCTTCACACCAGTTAAAAAGCCAAGTTTTTGTGATGTAAACCAACTTTTTTCAGCTTTGATGTGACATATAACCTCTACAACTCAGTTGAAATAAAAACAAAAATCATTTAGGGAGAAGAAATAAACAAATGAATGTAATGACGTTGGCTTTGTATAATTCTCTGTTCAAAATAAATCAACACAAACCGAGTAATGCAAAAGGGAGTCAGTACATACTTATAGTAAAGTTTTTCATGATGTTGTTTTAAATTGCAACTTTACTCTGCAGCGATAGTCCAAATACTGTGTGTAATACTGCATATTTTAGTACTGATCCAATACCAATAATAATATTTTTTTTATTTCAGTGTAACATATCAAACTTCTGCTCTTTAAGCATTTTTGCGGTTTTTCCTTTCAATTATTTTGTTCAAACCTAGGACAGAATTTAGACGTTTATAAGTATCTACAAAATACTTAACATATTTGTGTGAACAAAAAAATAAAATTTGAGAGCAAATCAAATTTATGGTGAGATGAGACACTGCAAAAAATAAAATAAAATTAAATTTCAAGATGGAATCTAAAACTAAGGTATCAATCTAAGCACACTAGTATCAGTCCGTAAAGGTCAGATGAAACCAATGTTGATCTTTTGGTCACAGCTCCAACAAACCAAATAGCATCATAGCCACCCAGGTGTTAAAAGCGTTATGATTTGGGGCTGCATTTTATCAGCTAGAACTGGGTTTTCAGTCAGGCTGTAGGGAATTAAGAACAGAATAGCTTTCTTTGCAGGCACAAAACGTAAAAACAAAAAAGGAATGAACTGAAGATGCCACCTAACAACCCCTAACAGAGAGTAGATCAAATGAAAAACGAGGTATTAAACCAAGAGATATACCGAGCCTTCTTCCTCCATCTCCAGAATATAGTAGATGTCATCCTCCTTGGGTGAGCTGCTGGGCCTTTGCCACTTCATAGTAAGAAAGGTCACTCCTGCCAGCTCCAGTTCTGGAGGGAAGGGTGGCAATGGCACACTGCATGAGGTGAACAGGTCCACCACTTCACTGAACTCGCTGGGGAGGACAGAGAGACACACGACAGGAGAGGATGGGACAAAGAGACGGAGTGAGAGACGCACATCAACACATGGATGAGGACAGTTATAGAGAAGGTGACATAAAAATGGACAACATGTGGGAAATATTCCAGAATGGAGAGCACAATGAAAAATGGCTCCTGTTACTTTAATGTTTTCACATTTTGTCATGTTACTACCACACAGTCACCGTTACAGCTTACAGTCATTTGTAATGGATCAACAGAGTAATTACCGAATGTAGTTTACATCTCTGCTCAGCCAGAAGATAGTGGAAGTTGATGTGAAGACATATGGAGCTAACTACAAGTCAAATGTAGTTCAGGTTTTCACACCTGAACCAGAAATGCAGCATTTGTTAAATTTTCAGCTGATGCGGTTTTCTTTCACACTGCACTGTGTCAAACGATCCGAATCCTTTGAAAAACATGTTCGCCTCCTCACCTGTGGAGCCGCTGCACCAAAAACCACCAAACGAAACTAAATGTAAACGTCTGAAGAAGACACTAAGTGCCACTTCCTTCTTCACAGAATGTAAACAAAAATGAAGTGGTGTCAGATTTTAACGGTTGTAGGAGTTTTCTTTTGTTTTTGGAAAAAGACCACAAGGCCCGCAAGCGCCAGACTCATATGCTTGTTTTGGTTTTATTTACCCAGAATGCCCTGCGCTTTTAGAGCAGTCTCCGGTCCTATTGGCATTCACAGATGAATTTGAACCGCGGCAGAGTTTGCTTCGACCGAACTCAGACCTACATTTTTCTTTTGCTCTTTTGGCCCACATAAGAGTTCGATTGTGCATTCACACCTCCCCGAACAAACTAGACTTTCTAGGCAAACAAACTAGGGTTTGATTGAAGCAGACTAAACATGGCTGGGGATAAACGCGTCCTAAGAGACTGCAAAACACATGCCGAAGTAGCTTATCTCTGTAATTGCAGCATAAGTTGGAAAATGTGTATACTTTCCCTTCAGCTTCACGGTTGTGTGCTATTTTGAGTTGTTTTATCAGATAAGATCCAATTAAGACGTTAAGGTTTGTGGCAGTAACATACAAAATGTGAAAAGCGTAATGCTAAGCGGTCCTTCAGTCTGCTCACCTTACACCCATGTCATTTTTTGCAGCAAGGCGGAAGGAGTATCTAGAAGCTGGTGTAAGCTTGGTCACGCGATACTGCTTCTGAGGTCCGTAGTAGCACTGTTCGAATGTGCCTGTGCCCTTTCCCTTTAGAAAACACACTGCTTAATTCACCAGCCACTTTACACCAAAGCTTCACACACAAAAAGTGTAAAAGGTGTACAATTATGAGAAACAAGTTACCTCATCCCACTGGAGAATATAATTTTTAATTTTAGAACCATTGTCACATGGAGCCTGTAGAGGAAACGCACATGATTCATCATGCATTAGGAAACAGGCTATGTACATTTCTAATTATGTGTCGGCATCATTTCTTTGAACACAAGTGAAACGTTTACCTTCCACGCGAGTACAAGTGTGTTTTTGGTCCCACTGGCCTTCTTGGGAGGGCTGGGAGGGTCTGGCTCACAGCTTAACGTGGTGAAGCTCACCGACTCTGAAGGGCTTCCCAGTAAACAGTTACACGCTGCCTGGACCCTGAGGGGCAACAACGTGTTTACACACACAGTTCCACTGTAAAATGACAAATTAAAGCAAGCAAGGGGTTGTACTAACCTGACATGATAGTCTGTTGCTGGTCGAAGATTTTCCAAAGTAGCACTTAGCTCATGCACACTGTTTAAAAAGAAAATAAAAACAGTGTTTTTGAGTTTTAAAGCAAATTCTGGTTGTAAAACTGTTGGAATTCCAGAGCTCTCTATGGTCTCCTGGTGATTGGACTCACCTGTTAACGTTCTGGTATTTCCCATCTTTGCCATTAATAGAGAAGGCCACCTCGTAGCTTAGGTCTTCTGGGAGGCTGGTGTCATCCTCCACAGCGTTATTTTCACCCTCCGGTCTGGTGGGTGCGCTCCAACTGACCACTGCTCCTCTGGCCTGGATGTCTGACACCTTGGATATGAAAGTTTAATGAGTCTCACATAATGTCAGAACAGTTCCTTGTTAACCTAGTCATAGCCATCCTGAACCTTCACATTTGGTAATTTTTAACTGCAGTCCTCAATATATTTCATTGTAAAGTGTAGGAAATATAAACACACACATATATATACATATATTTATACATATAAATGGTTTCCCTACTTCCTTTTAAAAAATAAGATCCATAAAGTTGAACAAATCCTTGTCTTGCATGGTGTATCTCTGCCAGCTTTACACATTTAGAGCTGCAGCTCATGCAGACTGGACAGTGTCTGTGAAAATTTATTTTCAAATCTTGCCAAAAATTTTCAATTCCATTTTTTTAATTAAGGCCTAAGTCATTCTAATATTTCAATATGCCTTAAGCAAAGGTATGTTTAATTTTATGTTTAGTAGGCTTGTTGTTAGCTGGAAACATCCCAATCTCCAGGCTTTTGTAGTTTTTTTCCAGGTTGTCTTCTGGGATTTTCATGTATTCAGCTCCCTAGATTCATCAAATGGTTTGAGAACCTCGATTTTTAAAATCCCTCATCTGCCTCGAAGCTTTGTTAAATTATGTTTTACTATTTATCATATTGTGTTCTGGCAAAATGACTGTGTGTTGTACAATGCTTTCACTTCTGCCAATGAGCTGTTGACGAATGCTAAGTGCTATTAGCAGCTCTGGAGGGAAGAACTACCAAGAAGAGACAAAGTGTCAAAAATGTGATAATTTTAAGCTAAATGGAAATTATAACAACTCAGTGTGTGTACTGCAAAACACAATTAGTGTTTCACAATAGCATGTTCTTGATGTCCTGAAACACCTCAGCAGGAAACATCCACCAACCACATTGACCTCATTTGTGGTGACATTTTTGTCTCTTGCAAAAAAGTAATTTAATAGAACCTGGCATGCTATGCATGTATAAGGAAATAAATACATTCTGGCTAAGGTTACATGTATTTTCTAATCAAGAAGAGAAATGACATGAAATAAAACAACAAATGAAAATACAAATTTTATATTTAAAAAAAAAATTCCCATGCTTCAAACTTGAGACTGACTCATGTTTGAATCATATTGCATTTTAAGAAATTTCTTATTAAAAATAGAACTGAATTGGGTTTTTATTTAACCAGCATTTTCTACTTGATATATTTATTTTACTAGCTTCAGTTGCTACTACAGAACAGGGCCCTTTTTAGTTGGATTACTCATTAATCCTCAAAATGATCGCTAGATTACTCGACTACAACAGATCTGCTAGATTCCGAATCAACACTGACTAGCTTTTCTGTCTCTGCTGAAGAGCAGCATCTCCACAGCGTGATGGTGCCAACACCATGTTTGACTCTAGAGGCGGTGAGTTCAAGGTGATGTACATTGATACGTTCCCTTCAGATAAAACATTTTGCACATAAGGAAACAACTCCTATTTAGATGTTAACTGTAAATAGGAGTTTTATTTTGATTCAGCAAACAATAACAATAACAACAATAACAGCAACAACAGCAATAAATAATAATAATAATATCCTGTTCTAAATTTTTCAAAATATTCACAACAATCCCATTTCCTGTGGAGGGAAAGAATCAAAGTACGCCAGCTAATGCAGAGCAGCGTAAAGATTTTTTTTAGCTGCAGGGATGTGCTGCTGTGCAACCCTGTGATTTTTCATTCTGTTTGGAGGTTTAAAATAGCCTGAGCTCGACTGCAGGGGGGATTCATATGTGGAAGAACTCAATCAGGTCAAGTCTGTAACTCCAACCGGCAGCCCTGGGCCTCACCTTCAGTCCTCTGCTTCCCACAGTTCAGTTCAGTGGCCTTTGACCACCAATTTTAAACAGTTGGAAAATAAGAACATCCACTTTCTACTTGCAGTATATTTTGTCTGTGTTGCCTGAACCAGGTTAATCTAACAAACTAACAAAAAAATGTAAAGCCTTGGTGACAATTAGTGAACGTTTTTATAGTTTAAAGAACACACGTTACAAAAAAATGAATCTTTCAAGTCAATAAGCAAAACCTCATGATGGATATTAGGAGAGGCAATAAAATACTTTTTTTTTTATAATTAAAGGCAGTAAAAATAAGGTAACAGTGAATACCAACCATTGGTTTACTGATGTTGCTCAGAAGTGCAAGCAGGGCCTGAGCCTCTTTGTCGAGCTCTGGAAAGACAAGATGATGCAAGATGGTGAATTCTGATTGAAAGAATCAGAGTAAATGAAATAAAAAACAAAAACAAACTAAAGTAACAAAAATGATCCGTTTTTAATTTGACAAATATTGCAGGTTTTTTGTGTTTATTCTTTTAAATGTTGACTGACGCTTGAAAATACAATGATTTAAAAGCTATCTGGTCATGTTAACAGTTTTTGTCAAGTAGATCAAGTCAAACAGAAAGTAAAAACGACCTTGTTTGTCCATATTTTTCTGTTAAATTCTATATTTTCACAGCTCAAAATCCCAGAGTTACTTCTATTTCAGCCATTTTTTTAGGCATGATAACAAAAGTTCACAAAATAATAGCAGATATGCTTACAGTTCACAGGTTTTATAAAATAAAGTTGCAAAAAAAAAAAAAAGGGATGAAGAAATATTACTTAAATCAATTTATACATCTTTACAGAGTTCTCCAGATTGTGTAGGAACCCCTGTAATAGAGTCATAAGATTTCTTCTAACAGGAAATGTATATGGTGGAATCGCAAACACTGATAACAACTGATGACTTTCAGTGTTATTATGGATGTCAAAACGGCAAAACCATAACGGACTCCTAAACAACCCCCACATTACCTCTGGACTCTCCGTTTTTTCCCTTGCCAGTCTGCTTGTCGGAGCAGGCGACCCCATGCCTGAGCTCTGCGTCGAGGCCTTTTCCTCCAACGCCGTTGTGAATGTCCACCGTTGGGGGGCTGCTGCAGGACTTCTGGGGTGAAGACGGGGGACTGTCCTTCACCTGTCCTCCTCCTCCCCCTCCCTGACGCTCCTTCAGTTTCTTCTGAAGACGCTCGTGTGTTTTGTTCGCCCTGTCGTCCCTGTGAAGAAAAGACTGGCGTCCGTGTTGGGAGTGAGAATCTGTAAAAGAGAGAGAGAACACAACTCACAGGTCATTACAAGCTTTGAAAGAGATGGAGAGTTGAGTGTAAACAGAGAAAAGCAACAAGCAAATATTAAAGCTGCTACGCTGTCTTAACTCACCCTGTTCTGAGAAGATATGAGCTGGGTGGTACTGGGGGATGTACTGGGAGCTCATGTCCCCTACACCCCCTGGCATGCCTGTGTACAGATGAGGCGGCGGCGGGCCCATCATGGCGGGGTGTGGCATGAAGGCAGGCAGGTGTGCATGGGGTGGTGGCGGAGGGTGGTGGAGTGGGGAATGACCCCCAGGGTGGAAATCTGGTTGCTGAGGTAAAACCAGAACCCTCCGCACTCCGTTCTCCTCAATGATCTAGAAGAAAACAAAGATGATCCTGGGTCACCAACATCAAAACCTGGGAGAGATCAACTATTAAAAGAGAAGTTTGGAGGGAATACTTGTGAGACGTATCCAGGAGGCACATAGATAGGAGGCACTGAACCGTTTGGAGACATCATGGGAACCTGAGCAGGACCTATGAAAAAGGGAGAAATACGATAACACATTTAATCTGCAACAAAACAGTATTCATACCCCTTCAACTTTTTCTCTTCAATTTTTGCTACAACTTCTAACATCAGTGTATATATTTTTTTAATTTTATGCGACAAATCAACACAAAGTAGTCTATAATTGTGATTTGGAAGAAAAGGGACACAAGGTTTAATCATGATTAATTAGTCACAATTAATCTATTATTGAAATAATCATCAACTAATTTAGTAATCGATTAATCGGTAACTGGGGTATACAGACTCAAACAATGCCATTTGCTGAAACCCTTTTGCAGTCAGAATATGAAAAAAAAAACTTTAAATATGTTATATTTAAAACTCAAATGGCAATTTTAGCTTCACTTGGTTCAAATTCTCCAAAGGAAAATCTCAGGTTAAGCACATTTTGCTATCCAATTATTAATTAGTTAATCCAAAATGTAGTCAACAGATCAGCCCTACAGTGTATTGGTGCTAATTCAAGCAGAAAGGGCTGAGCTTTTCAATTATTACTGAAACCATTATTATTTTAGCTGCAGATGCTTCCTTTCATGCAAATGATCAAGTGTAAACTAAAGGAATACTGTTATTGCATTTTAGGAAAAAAATTATTTTCTTATCCAACAGGACAATTACATTTGTTTATTGGCATATTTTAATGTAGTTCTAATGTTGTATGAAAAAGGTTTAAGTGATTTAATGAAAAATCTGCCAATTTTGTTAACTGATTTATTGACAGAATCATTATTAAAATAATCGTTAGTAGTAGACTGATTACAAATATATGGAGTGAAGACACTTTCCTCATTTCCAGTTGTAAAAACCTTTGAAACACAATGTATCATTTTCCTTCAACTTCACAATAATGCAGTTTCATGTTTTGCATGCATTACCTAAAATCCCTATGAAATATGATCAAATGAGAAAAAACGTTCAAAGGACATGAATACATTTGCCAAGCCCAATCGGGACAGCTACAGACAAGATGTCACTCACAGCCACATCACAGAAAAACAAAAATCACTTCTTTCTGACAAACAGCATGTGACACTTGGCATTCTGACCATGATAAATCCAGTGTTGCTTTTTGTATTTTTGTAACTGTTGCATATTCATTGACTGTATTTAGTTGTTTGATTTTTTTCCAAACCCCACAAGTAACAAAAAAAAAGGAAAAGATTATATTTTAAAAATACTGTCCACTTCTCAAAAGTGCTGAGAAACAACAAAGGTTCCTGCTCCTTTGTGAGGACCGGTTCACCGGCTTAGCTCAGCTCAGAGAAGTGACAGCTCAGCAGAAAGCCTCAGAGAGCAATCACCAAGCCAAGTTTGCACATTAGCACATTTCTCTTTTCTTTCCAGACCTAAGACAGAAACAATGAGATCCCAATGCCAGAAATGGTTGCAGGGGAGCAGAGGGATTCACTGACCTCCCGAACAGAATGCATGACGAAGGATTTTCTTTCATTGAACACAAAATGCTTTAAGATGAAAAAGCAGCTCTAAATGACTCGTGATAATAGACTCACAGCTGCAGAGAATGGGAGGGAGACATAATAACACACCGAAACCTTGTAAACTCACACCGACACTTAGCAATATTCCCCCAGGTGCCAGCATTCAACTTCAAGCTCTCATGGGAGCTTAACAGAAATTTCAAGCAGGTACACAGACAGTAGCCAGTTTGTTGAGAATACACCATAAAACCTCTCCACTTAAAAACTGTTGCAGCTTGAAAATGACAGGGTTCAGGTGCAGCTGACGCCGTTCTAAAGAGATGTCTAATTCTACTTTTTGGAAGAAAAACTGTGTGCATCTCCGCTTTTGAAAAGTTTTACTAGAAAATCTTACATTTTGAGTGAAACGACAAAGAAGTGAAGTTCTGTGAATGTTTCCCAGATGCACTGTGCTTCCTTTATAGCAAACATTTCAATGACTTTAAAGTTAAAAGCATGACTCAGATGCTTTATTTGATTATTATTATTATTTATTTATTTATTTATTTATTTATTTTTTCATTTTGTTCTCTACTGAATGCCCAGGAAGACGGAGCTTGACATGAGCTTCACCTTGTGATAGGTTCGCAAAATGAAGACTGAGCACTTCAGGAACACTGGAAATGAACGGAGCCAGTTCAGCTGAGCCAAGGAATCCTGTACCGTTCACCATGATTGGCCAGAATTTTGTTGCCACGCTTTATGCAGAAATGTGCTCGGACAGCAATGCTGATATTTCACTACAACTAGTCCACTTCCACTATCCGGCTTTGTATCTGCAGGCAACATGAATATGGAATGTGACAGAGTGAGAAAGTATACACATTTTCACTAAATAACTACAAAAGCTGGGATTGCAACGTCTTTGTCCACAGAAAGGTATGGATATCTGAAAAAGACAATTTAGTGTCTACATATTTCATTCTGCCTTACAAAGCTGACTAGAGTAGATCACAAGGATCCTTTGCACACCTATAGATTGAAGCAGAAATCGTTATGAATAATCAATTCCGTCACTATCATGATTCAATTTGTCGACTTTTTAGCAATTTTGAATTAAACCAGGAAAGTGAAAGATTCCTACCCCCAGTTACTAGCAACAAGCAATCCCTTATTCCGGTCTCATCCCTGTGACTCAACGCGCCGTGTCAGTCATTCATGTCAAATGAATCAACAGCAGCATCACAGTGAGACAAGCTCCTGTATGTAAAGCAACGACATCAGGGCGCTTCCAAACTGCTGATAAACTTACTTCAAACAGCTAACAAGTAGGCCTATTAAAATCAAAAAGGCAATTAAACAGTGAGTCATTTCTCTGACTGAAAACACAGCGGGCACAAGAACAAAAATCTCAGTTTGGGGAGAACGTAAGAGCTCAGTCTGAATGAAGGCAGTCGCTCCGACTTGGCCATCATTACTGTCGTATTAGGAAATAATTTGAGAGGGAGTTCAAAGTGTTTACTGTTAACTCCACTCACTTTTAAGGCAAATCAGGTGAAAAATATGCCACACAGTGTTCGGCGATGCACCTGCCTAATGACTGATTAAGGCAATTTTACTTCAGTGCTGCTGATGCTGACTAACAGCAAATCTGATGAATCACATTAGCATCGTGTGCGTTGTCCATTTAGATTGAAAGGCTTTGCGTGTATGCACACCGAGACTAAGGTGAGAAGAACATTGGCAAGGTGAGAGTGAGTTAGAGAGAGTAGGTAGAGAGCAGGATGGGGGGGTATAGAAACCTCATGGTGTCGTAGTTGGAAAGCAACAGAGGTGATGGCGGTGGGGGTAAAGACACCCTCTCTTTTACATCAATCTGACGCACAAGCGCTGACAGATCAGAATAAAAAAAAAAGAAAAAGAGACAGAAAAAAAGAAAAAAGAAGAAAAAAAAGAGACCACTTCCCCCTCCCTCTTGTGTCAACTGGAGCATTGGTGTGCTGACGTGGCCATGGAGAGCCAGCCTTCAAGAGGGAGAAGGCACAGGAAAATAAACATTAATGATGATAAACGGATAACGGCTCCAAAGGTTTGCTTACATATATGCTTTTTTAAATTTCTTTACAAATTTGAGCACCAATCTGTCTCTTCACTACTAGAAATGGGTAGATACAGGATAATAGTATGCAAGTGGTTCTTAGCCCAGGTCCACTGAGGTAGTCTGCATTAGTAAACTTGGCAGAGGTTGTGTCGAAATGGTGGCAATAATCCAAGCAAACTGTCAGGTTTAATCAAATGTATGAGTGAACTCTCAACTAGATTGGGAGAACAAAATGAAGCGGGGAAGATTTGCCACATAAAAGCTGGATAAAAGGAGCTAAGAATCTACAAAAGCACAAAGGAAGAGAGAGATATAAAATGGAGGCAAACATACAAGTGCACCTTAAGTTGTATCATTTAACAGTTTATATCAGTCTTGCTTAAAAGAAACTTTATATTAAATTGATTCATTACAGGGTGATGTTTCAAGAGTTCGTCCGTTGGATGATTATTGATTACAGCTAATTAAGCCCACATTTCATACTCAGAAAATTTGATTAGCTCGAGTAGATTACAAAAAAAAGAAAAAAAAAATACAAATAAGTTGCATTGTGACCATGTTGACCATACATAATTATGAGGAAGGCTACTGACCTGACAGTACACACACAGACCTTCCACACTGAGGGTAAGTGACAAAAAGGCACAACTATAACTGTGACTGTTCAGACTTTTGTATTAATTGAAAATTAAGTGGAAGGAAAAAGACTTGTAGAAAGTAGGCACACCTTCTACCAAGGTAATTGTCAATTGTCAATAGTCTGGACCGCTGGTGTGACTATTGTGAACTATGAAGTGTAGACACGGACTGGTGGGCGGGTCTGTCAGTCGGCTATCTCTCACGGCAGAGTAAAAATGCCCAGTGGCAGATTTTCAGATTTCTGCAGAGTTAGAGAAGACTGGTTTCTCATGCCAGTATGAGTCGAACATAAATCTCCTAAAATGATGAACATTTATTGGTGCACTGTACACTAGATCCAACAATGCAGATGATCTGATGGTTGCTATTAAACCATTGTGTGTTTTCTTAACACCTCAGCAAATCCATAGGTTGATCGTCTTGAAGTCAAATAGTGATACAATGATTCATGCAAAAGAAGCCCTGACAAAGTATTGGGTGCATAGACCATACACTGCATGGCCCTCAATTCTTACAGGCTAAAAATGACTGTCATCAATTAGCATAAGATTCCATTATAACATTACACAGTCGACTCCCCCATTGGCCCGGCTGCTTCTATGAGCATCCAGCAACCACCGACACAGGCAGATGGATCAGGAGGAGAGAGAAAGAGAGGAAGTCGCGGTCTGGGTGGATCTGTGAACTAGAGTATAACAGAGGAAACCACGCAGCAAACAACGGAAGAATTAAAAAAAGAAAAGCTATTTTCTCCCTCAGGGGTTCGTAAACTTTGATTTCCTAATATGTGGAGCCGTCCACACGACTCGCACATTCCCAGCGGTGAGTGTTTTCAGGAAGGAAGGGCATCAGTAACCTTCATGCTTATGCTTATTACAGAACATCACACCCCGCTGCAGCTCTGAGCCAGACTAAACCAGAGCCAGGTAGAGGCCATGGCTGCTGGGGCGCCACCCCTCCCTCTCTCTCTCTCTCTGTCTGTCTCTCTCTCTCTCTCTTTTTTTTATAGAAAATTATTTGACTGTGTTTAGGAAATAAGGATTTCAGCTGGGTTCCATCCAGGAGCAAAATGTTAACCCTCAAAAACTGAACAGAAAACAGTTGGCTTCAGTTATCCTGCTTTGCATATCCCAAAGCTGAAAATTGCAGTTTTATGAAAATGTTTTCTAATCCTGTCCTGTGAAACTCTCTTTGGGCAGCATGAAACATAAACTGAGTCATTATTAAAACTCGTCATTGCAGACGTACTGAATGAACCCGGTGCACGTACATGTTTGTGTTCCTGTCCTTGGAGTTTGGTGGAGGTGGTAAGGAATATGGAAAAAAGTGCAAATGTGTCTGCTGCTTGGTTTGTGACAGCGACACAGGTCAGTAAAGAATAAATAATATAGCCGTGAAAATACATTTTCTTAAATATTATAAAGAAATTAATTTTCAATTAAAATAAAGGGCTATCTATTCTTCTGTTTTGGAGTAGGCTTGTGAAGTCTGTTCAAAGATTTTAAATGTTAAAGAGGTACAAAATGAAGCACAAAATTGTTTAGAGGAGACACTACTGGTGTGGTTCACCACCTTTTGTTTTAATCCAATGTTAGACAGCAAATCGTACAGTCATGGTCGCAATAGTCCAGCAACATTTCTTTTTTTGCAAGGTTCAGAGCCGAGCCACTTCTGAGGTTCTGAATATTATGCAGAGCTTCTGTCACAAACAGGCACAGATGAGAGTGGTCCCAATCAACTCTGGCGACAACATCTAAGCTTGAGTGTGTTGGGATGATATCCAGAGGAAATCAGAAATAAGATGAAGAGCAATGACTCAAAAAATGCTCAAAAAAAAAGAAGATTTTTCCTTTACACTCTGCCAATTTTACTGCCAATGATTTAGAAACAGCATCCAGTCACTTCTTTAAGATCCATTTCTTTGGAATTTAACAGATCCTTAATATGCCCAGGCTTTAAAAAATGTCTGTTTATCTAAAGGTCACTGAGAAAAGTGAGAATTTATTAAATGAGACTGTTTTATTACCAGAAATTGCAAAGCAAGAGCCTATTACATTTAGCCAAAAGGTTTGATGTTACACATGGAAAAATGCTGGAAATATTTTTCAAACTGCCTTACCTCCACAGTCTATGTTTGTAAAGGGTTTTAAACACACTAAAATTGCTTTCTAAATGGTCAAATAACTTTGGAACATACTGGCTCTCATACTGTTCTCATTTCAGACTGGAGAGCCTGGCAGGCGTCCATTCATTTCTTGAAACAGGCATTCACACCTATTTCAGTCAGTAATTGACTAACGTTCAGAGATGAGAACGGCAGATTTATTTGAATTTCTCTTTTTGAATAATTTCTCTCCTGGGATCTTTGTGTCTTTGTTCATTTAAGCACAATTTTGCAGGCGAGAAAAAAAATACATTGTCATTAAAAGAAACAACCAGTGATAAGAGCTTAAGATCTCTAAAGTCTACATCCTGAATGTTCAAAATTTAAACCGGAGAAACATCTCTGTATATTTAAAAAGAGAGACTACAATAACAGCATTATCAGGGCTTAAAATAATGTTGCAAAACATTTTCATATCACTAGATCTTTTTCTTATTTTACACTTATGCACTACTACCTTTGAAATTTGTGGTTGAGAAAAAGGCTCAATGCTTTTGCAAGACACTGTAGCTATAATAAAGGAAATAAACTAGACAGACCTGGCTGTGTAGAAAAAAACCCAAAGCGTCAATATAGTTATGCAATAAGTAAGATCATATTTGTTAAGAGGTTCCTAACCAAACATCTTGCAATCAAGTTGACAGAAATTCTGTAAATCTTTTTGAGCATATTGCGAAAAAAAGAAAAGAAAAAGACTTTAAAATTCCAGTTAAACGAGATGGCGCTTTGTGCCCTCACCCAGAGAATGAATCATCCAAAGTGATGGTGAATCACCAGCTTTAAGCTTATCAGGTGGCAACAGATTCCAGTGATACAGCCTTTGGATCAGAAATCTTGAGGAAGAAAACGCAGAGCAAAAGGGGAGCACTTTGGCTGAAGTTAGAAGGACATGTCCACTCACAGGCAAATCTCCCCTAAAGGTAAGTTTGGGAAAAAAAAAAAAAGACAGAGCAGAAGGAATCTCTTTGGCTGCTCTAATTAGTTTCCTCTCGCTAAAAGGTTCCACCTTGAAGGCAGATAGCAAGAAAAGCAAATGCCCTCTATAAACAGCCTTTATACAAGATTGTTCCGATTAAACAGGCTGTCATGCCCTATCACGTAGCAATTACGCACCTCCAGCTGCTAAAAATATGAGACTGAATACAAAAATTGAGGCTGGGATGGAACAAATCCTAAAAAACACGAGCAGAGGGGATCATTCTAAATTCATACTGATATAATTCAACCCCATCTTTAAACACATTCAGTTAAACACTCCAGTGTTAAAGATAGACACACGTATTCATGCATAACAGATACATGCACAACAGTTACCAAAGTGCAGAGATAAGCCTGTTGTGTTCACACAACAAACCAAACAAACCATAGATGCACATTCATGCTAGCCTGCACTCACACACTCACTCTCTCTCTCTCTCTCTCTCTCTCTCTCTCACACACACACACTCATCTTCCTCCCTCCTTGCACTGCAAGCGGTGAGTCATCCCTCTATTCGCGTCACAGAGAGATGAGTGCACCCTGTGACAGGCCAGTTAGTAGCAGTCACACTGATCTATGTGGCAACTCTTAGTTCCATGTTTCTCCTCTGATGGAAAAACTATGTATTCCAGCTCTCTATTAGGAAGTTTTACTCGGCTGATAATGGAGGGCTGGTGAGAGAGTTGAGTCAGATAAAAACTGGCAAACGGAGTCCCCTGATGTGAAAACGTTATACGACGGCATTCTGGCGCTGTCACATCACCTTCTATCTCTCTTTTTGTAGCTTTGTTGTCCAACCCTGGACACCTGGGGCCTGTTGTTTTATTGCTATTCGTATAAACCAAATGGTACTGTGGAAAAATAACATCTGCAGATTGTAAATCCTACTCTAAAAAAAAAAAACAACTAAATAAAAATACTGCTTCCTTCGGGTATCACTGGGTGTCATATTATTAATATTTATCATCTGCATATCTTATTTAATGTAAACAAAAGTAAATCAAATTTTCAATTTAAAAAACAAAAAAAAAAAAACAGAAAGAAACATTGGACATGAGCATAAGGAAATATCAATAAAGGGCAGTAGATTTTGTGCTTCTAGTAATAAAGTAAAAGGCGTTTTGAGATCAATTCTTCCCCCAGGCAAACAGTGCATTGTACTAATTCACAATTACAGCTCCCCAATGCCACCTCCTACAACTAATCCAGCTGTCCTGCGTTCATGCTGTCAACAGCATGCGAGAGCTCCACTTTATTGTTGCCGTCACAAAGCAAGCTCAATCTCTAACTACTGTGAAAAAGAAAATTACTCCCATCAGTATAAATGTGCAATGCATTTAACTCAAACACTTCTGCTCCAGCTTCCCAATACTATAATTATACCATATGCCTTTTTTTTTATATTATTATTTTACATTATGATAGATTAGAAGCACAATGTAAATTTTATGTGCTGGGAAACTGAACAACTGTTGCAGCACAGAGTGAAGGGAAACTTTTACAGAGAAGTTTCTTTAGAGTTTACGAGACTTCAGAATTAGACTTGTAGGGTTTTACTTCTTAGGGTGTATTCACACCATCCTTGTTTATTTTTGCTTTAACTGAACTCTAGTTTGCTTCCCTAGAGAGTCTAGTTCATTTGGGGAAGTGTGAATGTGTAATCAAGCTCTGATGGAGGTCAAAAAAGTGAAACCTGGTTCTCCGAAAAACCTAGGTCTTGGATTGGTTGAATTGAACTCCAATGCAGTTTGAATGAGTATGTGAATGCAAGTGGACTGGAGACTGTTTCAAAAGCAGGAAGCAGACTATAACAAAGCATTCTGGGTAAATGAAACCAAAGCACACACGTGTGTCTAGTCCTAGCAGGAGAAATGACTTGCGGTCTTTTACCAATGACAAAAGAAAACCTGACAACCGCTAAAAACAGAAGCCATTCCGTTTTCCTTTATTTTGTAAAGAAGGAAGTTGAGCTCAGAGTCTCCTTCCAAGGTTTTCATGCCATTTCTTTCAGTGGTTCTTGGTGCAGCGCCACCACATGCAAGAGTGTAAACAGGTTTCTCAAAAGGCTTGGTTCGTTTTATGTGGTTTGCTTTTTGTGGAAGCAAACCACAATGATTGAAAATGTAACAAACGTTGCAATTTTGGTTCTCAATCGAACAGAGTCTACCAGTGAAAACACCCTTAAGAGCAACCAGATAAGCAATAAACAAGTCTCCCTTCCATTACTAAGTCTCACATTTTTACATCAACAACATTAAATCACATACTAAGGCTTTTTGACCAGAGGCTGCTGGGAAACCCGACAGGCGGTCTTCGTTCTTTCACTTGGTCAATACAACATGCATATCAAGAGTTACTCCTGTTTTTGTTTAAGTACAAGAATCAGACATACATTCAGTGCGTCAAGGATTAAAACATACCATCATATCGAATGCTTAAAATAGTTTCTGACCGTGACCAAATTAAGTCATGTTGACAGAAACCAGCTTCACAAGACAGATTCAAGGTTAACACTCAATGAAGTAAGAAGAAATGTTATTTTCTATTAAACATCAGCAGCATCTGGCCAATAGTGTCTAAACTACTGATAAAACTATCCATAAATGAAGACCAGTAATCAGCTCAGTGGCAGCACCCTTTAGTGTTGAAAGTACCAATTTGGCACACGTTATTTGAGACGGCACACCAGGGCACTCCCAATGGGAGTTCCCATTTAGACAAGAAACATTATAGGGCTTTAATATTGCCAGATATCACAGCACAAGCACTTCTTGATACACGTGTAGACTTGTAAAAAGACTTAAATGTAAATTTTAAAAAGACTTAAACATAATTTGTTAAAAATGCATTCATGTGTCATGCATGATTAACTCAGTATTTAAAAACTTAACATAATTCCATTAAAATGTGTTGCATAATATTTTTTAAAGATGCACCATTTTCTCTAATGGCTCAAATCATAGGATGCAATTATCACAGTGTGCCGGCTCAGGGCTGAGACTTTATTGCTGCTAAGATTTTCATTTCTGTAAAAGAGAAAAAAAACAAAAAACTCGCCTTATTGCATCCTGAGCACAGCTTTTCTAAAAGGCGTACAATAATCCGTACAACAGTGACTTTAGGACACAATGACTTTTGTAAAATAAAGATTGAGTAAAAAAATATTTACCATATCAGATTAGTGTTTGACAATTTACCAAAAGCATATTGTTTTTCCAACACATACAAGTCAGTGTATCAGGATCAGCTGTTAATTGTTGGACTTTTATCCAGTAATACATTTTTGGGCATTATTTGCTTCCTCCAGGGGAGGAAGATTATTCAGATCAATTATCCATGTAATGCAGTCTGCTCTGCACAATCATACAGGCTTTGATGATAAACATAGCAGAATTATCACTTTTCACATAATAACAGAAAATGTAAAAGCTTTTAAAAGCAAATTAAGGAAGAACTGGAGACTCTACAAAATTCCTGCTGAGAAAGAAGCATCAGATTTCAATATTATTGCTGAATCCTGTGTGTTGCAGGTTTTAGATGGAAGCATTTGCATCATATTGTTTTTCTTATGTTCCAATCACTCCATGAACATTAATATCGCTTTGCATCTACCTAAATTAGGCATTAGCATATTGGGGAATAGGAAACCATCCGATTAAGTGTAACCGGTATCAAGGTGTACCAAGATTAAGAAAAAAAAATTATGGTTGTGGGGGCTGGTCTCTCACTTAGAGGCTGTAACTGAGCTTAACATAACATTTCATATAGGTCTGACAAATAAGCAATACTTATTTCCATCTTATTGCCATTTGTTTCTGGAGGGGGAGGAGAGGAAGTTGGTCATGTGGTATTTGTTTGGTCATGTGACACCGAACGTGATGCAGTACAAGATTGTGGGGAGTTTAAAGCAGAGAAGCAGTGGTGAAGTCAGAATATGTAATATAAATAATAAATAGTTATCTGCCATAACAGAAACATTCATATCGGATATCAATATTGGTCCAAATTTTTCATATGTGTGCATCTCTACTGGAAACACTATATTAACAAGTGTGCTTAAGCATGAATCACAACATTAAATGAAAATGTACACATAGCATTAATATCAACATACTATATCTGAAGCACTATGAATAAGTGCTTGTTTTCCGTTTCAGACCTCATTTTCCTTTTTTGTGTAAATAATGAGAAAAGGTGCCTGTTTTACTCAAGGATTTCACTGTTAAAAGTTCTCATACTGGCTTAAATCCACCGGTGAACATGTTTCTCAACAAGATTTATCTGATGCACAGATATTGTTGATTTTCAGTCATTTCCACCGTGGTACAAATGATACAAATTCTTGCAGTCCTGATAAAAGGGTGAAAAATGCGCAGCTCAGTTTATCTGAGAATAGTCCTTCCAGTTTCTTCGATAATTAAGTACAACTGGTTGCTGCTTCATACTTTCTAATTATATATCTTTGGTTTGCCAAGTAACAATGAAAATATAACACTCAGGCATAAAATTATGTATGACCAGGACGGGCACCCTGACTGGTCTGTGGCTATGTTGCACCACAAGAATGATAAAGGTTTATTGTTTTGAAACAAAAGAAAAGAGAAAACATACAATAAGTAATTAACTGCACTCAGCATTAGCTTGATGTCTACAGCGCTACACCACTGTGGTATTTAGCATCTTCTCTCTTGTTACTAGGTGAAGTACATGACTCATCATCGACATTTTGAAATTGCACAGAGGAATTAAGGAATGAAATTCACCCAGACATTCAATTTATGCTGAAGTGAATGTTCACCAAGATTATTGTGAACTAACTATTCAGAAGAACTCTGTTTCTTCTTACATATTTTTATGTTACAGGCATGCAATAAAACGCTCAAATTTACATTATAAATTACCAAAGACAAGTGGTCTCTTACCTGTGATACATTGAAACTGACCATCCTCTCGTCGTATAGTGAAGGCCTCACCTGGGTTTACCTGCACCAGGATTACCTACAAAGAAACAAGACATTTAGTTTACAAATACTGAAAAGTGTGGTTTATTTCCTACATTTATAAAATTAATCAAATCTGAGAATTCCCACCACGTTTGGTCTACAACTGAATCAATGGATAGCATGTACTTTCTTGAGATTAGTAAAAATGTTATAATGCAGTCAGTGCGTCAGACCAATAAGAATAATGTAATTCCTTAATTTTCTGTTGGACTCAGAGGTATTACCTCTGTCAAAGAACCTTCATCATATTTCCATCTTTTACAGAGTAAAGAAGAGTAAATGAATGGAAAGAACATCTTCAATAATTATTAATGATTGGACAACTAATAAATCCCATACAGAAGAATTTGTGCCTTATTGGTCTTAACTTCATCTCTCTTAAACGGGTGTTGAAGGTATATTCTGGCATATATTGCCATTTATAGCGCAATCAAGTAACTGTTACCTTCAGTTGTTATAAAATGTATCCAATGCCTTGAAATTGGCCTGTCCCTTTAAGAACTTCCATACCGCCATCATTCATTAAAGTGTTAAAAGCTAGATGATGATCGTCATATTTTCTTCTGCTTTATTATCAAAATTACTATCCCTGAAAAATGTTATATTTGAATATAAATAATGTATATTTATCTGGTTGTTAAATGTAAAAAAAAAAATAAAAAAAAAAAAAAGCCCTTTATAATGTATGCTGTTGGTTGTTTGCAGACTGAAAATGTTGGGAGTTCATAGATTTAAGGCCTTAGTAGGGGTGGAAGAAATATGACGATCCCCAATAAAAGACAAATTCTCCAAGTGAAACACAAACTGCTTGCCAAGACAGTAATGCACTGATTTTTTTTTTTTTAAATACGAGTAAATAAGTTGTACTTAAAATAAGGTCTGAAGACATTATTTAAGTATTTGAATGGATATCAGGTAAAAGTTCAAAACATGCTTTGAAATGAAATCCTAAATATTCAGTTTGATTCACTGCTATCTCCTCCATTAGGCACTACAAAACTGCATTTTCCTTTGTTTTGTTATTCCTTTTAAAAAGAACAAATATAACAATCTTAATTAGTCAAATTGGAAATGAAAGATTTGACTTCAGATAAAACCAGAAATCAGCATTGTAAAGCTTAATTCATACACAAAGTCACAAAAAGCAAAGAAGCTGAACAAGGAAAATCAATCAAAATATCTCAGCTCCACGCAGCTATAAATGTCATATCACTCTTCAGTCAAAGCTCCACCACATCCACTGTGAGAAACGAAACCATGCAGTTCGACTCAGCATTTTATGGAAATATAGCATTTCTGAAAATGGAAAAAAAAAAAAAAAAACATATATAGGCAGATACAATTTTATTAGACATAACCCTTTTGATTAAACATAAAAAATACATCCACAAAAGATATCCTTCAATTAGCTTTTCTTTGTAAAGTCATGTATACGCATAACAAGGTCTTTGTTGCCTGGCGCTGTGTGTGGGCGCTCGTTGGTACCTCACTCTTGTGGAAGTCGCGGTCATAGAATCTACACTCCTCTGGCAAAGGGCTTTGTCTGTGGTTGTCTTCAAACACTGAAATCATCAGCACCTCCATCTCTGACACTGCTCCCATTCATGTGTTCAGGGACGATAGGAAGGAGCCTTTTGACTGCCACACACCGAGTCTCAAACGGTCATACAAACCCACACAAAGCAGCGTCAGCAGTGTGTGTAGTGCGATGGTGGGGATGGTGGGAGGGGCGAGGAAGTCTAATTCAATCAGAGTCTGAGCGCTTCATTCAGGAACATGTGTGTGATTCTTCTTTGCTTTAATTATTTAGATGTAAATGCAACAAAAAATTAAAACTGACCTCTTTTTCAAGTTACAGTTAAAATCAATTTTAAAAAAAGGAGAAAGATTTTGTTTCTATAAAAAAATTAAAATAAAAAAAAAATATATTACAGCTACTTACTGTTCCCCGCATTGCTTTCCCTCATTCAAGCGTCACTATTCACGCCGTCAAAGACAGGAAAATATGCTTCAGGGTCTACCAGACCCTCCAGAACTTCACCCGGGGATCACATGACCTGCGACGCTAACGCATCTGGCCAAGCTCATCTTTTGCGATCTTCACTTTCATCCACACCTGGTATTCAGTCCAGGAAGAGACCGAAAAAAAACACCCTGGAGGCTCGGTTTCCTGCGCTGGATGAAGCCCTTTATGTAAAGCGTAGCGTGAAACTCATGGTTGCTCAGCTTGGCTCAGCTGCGTCTGCTCCAACCGCGGCACACACCGCAGCAGCCTCCCTGCTGCAAGTATCCACAGCAACCCTTTCAACAATCCACAGCGACGTCTTTACCAGAACGGATTGAGGAACCTTATCAGTGCTGGACACTCTTCGGAAGAGGAAGAGACGGCAAGATGAGCCCAAGAGGAGAGGATGAAGAAGGAGAAAGACTTTTCACTTTGCTATTCTGTTTCCTTCTTTACCTCTTTCACAGACTACGCGCCAGCTCAGCTAATGCCTGCTGTGCTCCTTAACGTGCCTCATTTCAATAGCATTCCATCAGGGTGTGATCACAGCACTGCTGAGCCGGTAAAGGTATAAGGGGTCCATGGCGTAGGGAGTCCTTTGTTCTGTCTTTTTTCACAACAACAACAACAGTTGCGCGAGAGAGCTGAGCAACCCACGCAGCTTCTGAGGCTGAAATATATGACTACGCTATAGTCCCTCTGCCTCGCTCTCTCCTGACTCTCCCTCCCCCTCACACTTCCCCCTGGCTTGTGCTCTCTCTCTCACTCTCTCTCTCTCTCTCTCATTCACAGAGCGGCATGCTTACATCCTCCTAACGCTCCTGATCGATACAGAGTCGAGGTGGAGTTGCAGAACTCCACTGCTTGTGACAGCTGCAGCCTTGAGTTTCTCCAACGTCTTCAAAGATCGTAAAGCAGTACGCTCTCCGTCAAAACAAAAGAGTTATTTGGATAGTTACGACGCATGCAGCTTGAAAGTGCTTAGTTCCTCAACATCTGCCCTCATTTACTGTGAATGGACGGGATCTTAAAGCGACAGTGTTGATCACCTCTGATCAGTGTTTGTCAAGTTGGCATGTACCCTGCGTCAATGACACTGCTGACTGAAAGATGCACGAAAATGTTCATCAAAATGACATCAGTTTGTTTTACTGCTGAGACAACAAATAATATTGATTGATGCAATTACAGAAAAGAAAAGCGAGAAATAGAAACCCGTAAACAGTAGCACTTGGAAGGTAAAAGGACCTCGGGGAAATATAGTCGGATTAATTATGGAAGAGGAATGTTAACAGTTTACACAGCAGACCCATTCATAAGACTTTAAACAGTGTTCAATAAATTTACAATCTAATTTGGTAAATAATCACAGAATTTACTTAATACATTGCCATGTACTAATACCCTTGAACACACTGCTAAATTACCTCGTATCTTAGGTGATAAGCTAAAACAAAGTGGTGGATCATTTTGGGGAAGTGAAATGACTTTATATAAATATGAAATGTGAGGTTTTTATTAGCTACCACAGGCAATTTCTCTCATTGCTCTTCTTCTTTTCCAACCATTGAACAGGTTGGCAAAGGAGTTCATATTCCCAAAGGGCCACAAAAAAATGATAACTATCATGGATTAAAAACATTGGTGGAATTTTTTCTTTTCAAGTTTACTTGAAATTTGCATATATTTGCATTGCAGCTGCACAATAAAATCTGACCCAGTATAACTTTAGCTGTCACTTTATATTTACTTAACATGAATCATTTAAGAAAACATTTAAAAAGTGAGCAAGATTTTACTTATAGATTAATTTGATAATTTAAATTCAAGTTGCAATTCCTCAAAACAAGTCTGAATAAACCTTTAACTTTTGCACACAAAAAAAAAAACCTAAAGTCTCCATTCCCCTTTTGCCCCCTTCTTTTATTGGCCTGAGCCAAAAAAATTTAGGGTAACTTGCACTGCTGGAAGATTGTATTGGACTGCTTGTGCAGCAAAAATGGTATAAATATGTCCTCAAAATAAATAAATAAAACATTTAAAATAAGGATATGCACAATCACAAGCAGAATTAACATTTCATGCCTACGCCGACTTATACCTTTGTCACAATTTTACCCCTGACAGATGTGTTCCTTCACCTTCTAATGTGTTCTGTGACAAACCACCAGCACTTTCAGAACAGCTGCATGGAGCTGAGCGTTAATTACACACAGGTGGACTAAATCCTAAAATAGTTTGGATGACAAATCCCTGACAAAACAAATACAGTACACACTTTTCAGATTTTTACTTGTAAACAATTTATTTCTTTTCCACTGCACAATTATTCAATGCTTTTGTTTTGCTCTAGCTCGTAAAATCCCAATAAAACACATATGACAACCACAAACTTGAATAGGAAAATAGAAAACACCCATTTCAAAGCATAAATATGGAGGCTGTGAGCGGTTGTTATTTTAGACTACTCATTTGTACAGGTTTTTTTTTTTTCTTTCTTTTTTTTTAAGTCAAGCAAGATCAAAAGTGGAACTTTAGGGATCCATCAGGTTACATATGTTATATCTAAAATATAGTGATGCTATATTGAATAACTACGTGTTTTCCTCTGTTTCTACAAGTAACCCCAAGAGGGTGAAGTTCTGTTTACTTAGTGTTGCAACATTTCAAGACAAATCCACCAACATTTTATTCTCCATCTTATGCACCAGCAAATCAAAAAGTATATGCAAGAAAAAGAGCATACAATATATGCTTTTGTTATTTTATTTTCTTACTTATTTTGGATTAGATCAGACAGACATGCTACAATGACTGTGGATTTTTAATCACGAGTCTCACGAGAGAACCTGTTGGTATTCATAAACAAGAAGTTCATTGCTCTGGACCACCAAAGAGAGAAAGTTAAAAAAAATAAATAAAATAAAATAAAAAGAAGAAGAAGAAAAAGTGTTCCGACTGTTAAATACCAAGCCTGGTTAATGCCAAAGACCACAACGAAATCAGCACTTGAATTACATCTCTGGAATTGACCCTTGTCTAATTTGTTCCCTTAGTTTTTGAATGTGTGTGTTTGCCTTTAACCATTTTTACCCAAGTCAAACCCCCACCAACACTCGCATACCACTTTACCTCTCACTGTAATTATAAAATCTTCAATGAGCACTTAGTAGCGCTTGAAATAAATTCTGCAGTTTTTATGGAAATTTATTAGCTGCTGTTTACACTGGAAGGTGGCATTTCAAAAAACACACAGGAAGAACAATATTAAAACACACTACCTTTGAAAGGAAAAACTGTATTGGCTACACCAGGTTTAGATTTCCCCTAAGAGGCGAGTTACAGGAGTTGCCAGGGTATGTCCAGCATACCTTCCAGAAGATGAATCTGAAAGGTGCAGCAACACCACTGCTAGTTGCTTTATGATTGGCATAAATGTAAATGCATAAACCAACATTTGAACAACTGGACTGGAAAACTGGAAAGTATGACTTTCTATGCAAAAAGAAGAAAAAAACAGAGCTCAAGAAAACTACTGCTAAATTAAGAAAGCACCATTTCTACATTTTGCAATTATCAAGATAATGAATGAAAAAGGCAAATAGTGAATAAACTTTAACAACAACTGTTTTGGAGCGGTACAAATAACCACAACTTTCCTGTTTTAGTTATGAATTACATCATCTCATACATGACAACATTTGGTATTACCATGTATGTTATTAGGCCATGGCTGTTCGCTAGTCTTGGACATGTGCTTTGGAAGATTATTAAGTAGCTAAAGAGAATTATTGTCCTTATTAAAATTGAAGGCAATCTAACAAAAAAGTGTCACCTGTGGGTGTATTTTTAGACAAAATATATGCATCTCTCTACAATTTTCTTGAAATCTAAGTCAATATCAGCCTACTCTTATCAGGACCAAAACAACTACCTGATTTATTAAAGTATTGCTTATCTGTCTGGCAAGTCATTTTAAAATAAATTAAAATGCCCCATTCAATTGGCCAAAGGTCAGATTTGGTTAATTCTCTGCTAATGGTCTGTGACTGGTCAAATACTGAAAAATGTGATCCCCCAAATTATTTTTTTCTTTAACATCAAAAAGAAAGGAACACATATTATCCATCCCTATGATTTCATCCGAGTCTTCAGGACAAACCTGCTCAATTAAAATTTTAAAGATCTCATACAGAAGAAATGTCCCTTCAGCAGTTTAAGAGGTGTTCAGAAGACAAAAAGGTAGAAAAACAGAACAAGAAGAAAAGAAAAAAACAATAGCAAATCATTTATATCTTTGCAAATAGCAAATCATTTATATCTTTGCAGATAGGGGAAGTTCCTCTTCAGATAACTGCAGTTGGCAAACACAAACTAACGGTTTACAGCCCCTTTCAATCTGAGACAAAATTACTAAGGACTGCTTCTACTTGAACTTTATTAGTATTTTCCCAAATGATGACTTAACGTGTACAGAAAATAGGCTAAGATACTGCAAAGCTAATTTCACAAGATTTACACAGACAACAAAGCGCTGAGATTCAGACTCATGAACACATTCAAAGAAAGATTATTTTTTTTAGCTTAGAATGGAAAAAGTCTAGCCAAATACGTCTAGATTGCATTGTCCAAAGGCTAATTCTTATTCTCCACACTGCAGAGATTTGCATCCAAGTATAACTTTTATGCAAAGAGTGCAAGGATCAGTTAACACACAGTGTCATCCAGGTGGCCACTGCTGTGTTTTAATACCCCTGAGGATGGGCCTGCTCTCTGCTCATGACAGTTAGCTCTGACGTTTCTCAGCCACCGGTGACTCAGAGTTCGGGTTTCTCACTATTTGTTCCTCCTAATTGTTTACTGTGCGTTGATGCAGCATAGCAGCTGGGTGGACAGGAAACGAGAGCCAAATGACACAGGGAAAATCCTGCCAGGGTCGGAACTAGCCAGGAACCGACGCAATCTCCCTGCAGCTGATGGCGTATACTTACGTGTGCAGGGATGATTCAAAGCAATTTGATAATCCTTAACCCTGCAGGATCCCCTGGAAGTGTTACACATGGGAACAGGTAGAAAATTTAGGGCAAAAATCTCTAGTAGTTGGTCCAACCATTTGATTTTTTTTTTTAAAATTAATACAAAGTATTAATTTGACACAGAATTATGTAATTGTTTTAGCAGGAAGATATAAAAAATAGTCAATAAGCAGCATCTCATGGTAACTTTATTCACATATTTAGTCAAAGCTAAAGTAAAGATGTAGTAAAATAAAGTGAAGCTGATAAGAAATTAAACATTTTATAGCAATCTTGTGGTACATTGTGATAACAATAAAAGTGGCAATAAGAGCAATTTATTACTTCTTCTTTAGGTAGCTGTATGGGTGTAACTCCAACTCCAGCAATTATAGCCCCACAAACACAAGTACTGCTCTGGAAAAACATTCCCAATTGCAACATGTTTCTTTAGCATACCAGTCACATAATGAAGTGTGATTTACATAGTGAAAGTGCAAACAGTTCCTGCATTTAATCATATTTTTAAACTTATTTTATATTGATCCTTTTACAGAAAATAGATGGAGCTAATGGTAAAAACAATCCTGACAATACAGATAGTTTTAGGTGGTTTTTAATTATTAATTGGAATTTATCCTTATAACAATAAATCCAAATTATCATGATAAGTAACTTATGATATATAATAATTGATAATATAAATTCCCACCCTTGAGTGCAATAAGCAAATACTTTGGTGTTTTCTGAAGAAAGAAGATGCTGTTAGTTGTTATCAGCATCAGTGAGCTGTTGGAAGTGATGCCAAAGGAACCACAAAAGCTTCTGTTAATATTTTCAATGGAGGCACTTCGACTGTTCATTCAGGTTGCTTCTATTAAACAGGGACAAAGACATCAATAAATATGTAGAAGGTGGATTGTTTTACCACAAAGATGCTCAGTTTTATGCTTCTGAGCTTTTAACCTCTGTGACCAGGGCATGCAAGATTTAAAAAAAAGCTGGCAGCCTTTTGGAAATCTGAGTCAAGGTAAGTCAATCTAATAACTTAAGAGAATCTGAGCTTTGCCTCTGATTCAGCAGTGTGTTAAAGGGATATCTTGCAGGGCTTTTTGACATCTAGACAAGCACAGATCAGCTCTGTTTCCAGATCCATAAAACTTGGACCTCTAAGCACTATAGGAAAAGCTGGACTAGATTATTTCACAATCAATAGAGACTGTTTGAATCATCTTTATTTCCTAATAAAATGCAATAATAATAAAAAAGTAGGAGTTTGGCATTTGAATAGGAAACAGTTAAGAAATATGGAACTACTTTAAAACTCTATTCTAATAAAGAAATAAAACTTGGGAAATTGTTCTTTATTTTTTAATATGAAAATGTTTTGTTTTTATTCCAATGTTCTCTGTAATCAACTCAAATACCAAAATGATCAAACCTGGCGTACAAAATGTAAATTGTTAACGTGAATATGCATCGACAAGTGTGCTCATCTACGTGTCCTTGAGCCCTATACATTACAGTTTGTAAGGTGCATACTCATTTTAAGTGCACCTTAAATGAGTACTACCAACCAACTACTAAAGAAGTTGTAATATTTTGACACCGATTGAGTTTGTGCATACCACCTACAACATGCTAGTGAGGATAGCAGTGAAAGATACTTGAAAACCTGTTCACTTTGATTCACCATGTCTGGTATCTCGTTTCTTGGCAACGAGAAAATCTGACGTGGTTGTACATTTGTGAATTTTTGACACAAACAAGCTGCAGTAAGCACTTCACCACCATTACAGAGCTTGGATGGAGTGTCTGAAACATTCCTTTTTCACAGCAGCTAAACTGATATGGTTTGCTTTACTGACTTAAACAAGGTGCCCTAAACCCTGCTGAGTCACAAATTATCCTCCTCCTTGCAACAGTTGACAAACAGTGGGCTCACCCCCACCATTGCAGATGATTCAGAGGCCTACCAGGAGACAAGAAGAGTGGGTTGCATATTTGTCACAACATCTCTGGCCCTCTGGTCACTTGTAAAGGGAACGCGTCCAGGGTTCTGTCTCGTCTGTCTGGTTACCACGTACAAGGCCGGTGCTAAATACAGCTAAATTAAGAGTCAGGTCTCACTATCCCACTGTAACATTAGCCCACACATAATGCGTAGCCACAAGCAGAGTAAACATTTATGACTGTGTTCTTTGCCTAGCTCAAGTCACGATATGTTGCGTTTACTCACAACTGAGCAAAAAAACATATGTCTATATATATTTGGTCGTAAATGTCACCTCACTTTGTGCAGATTTTGTTTAAACTAAGAAGGTGTTAAAGTTAATTAATATCCCATCCGAGTATTCACTGTTCTTTGTAATCCATCAATCAGAGTTTATTTGAAAGGACTTTTAAACAGATTCTGTTTGATAAGAAGCCAACAACATGAGGTAATACAAATGTGTTTTCAGGCAGTAAGCAAAGTCCTAAAATACATCAAAAGAGGAGAACAAAAAAAACAAGCATAAAAGTTTTAAAACATTAAATCTAGGCACTAACAAATTAGAGTAATGAACAAAATGGGAGAAAATATACATATCCATCAGCACAGCCAACCGCTAAGTGCTAAAGCCATTAGTGAGGCTTAAACATTGACAGAAGCAGACCGATTCATCTGTTACCTATTTAGCTCCAAACCAAAACGGCAAGCGCAGGAAAAACCAAAGGGTAGGGGTGGGTGGTGGGGTGGAAGGAAGCAGTGATTCATCCTGTAGCCAAAGTCATCTCTTAAAAGGAATCATCTCAGGTAATGACCCCAAGACAAGAGCTTCCTTTCTGACTCAGAATAATTGGTCCAATGGAGCATTAATATCAAAGCCAAAGACTTGGATTTAAAAAAAATAAAAAAATAAAAAACAAGTACAAAGAATATTCTGTCCTTCCTGCTTCTCCAACTAAAAGGTCAGAAACCAAGGGGGTCAGCTATCGCAGTGAATTCACTTCACTGTCACCACCGTCTTGCCTCATTCCATCAGGGCCCAGACCCCTCCTGTAATCCCTGCTCCTCACTCTCCAGCCGTCATGATATTTACGCACCTTATCAGACAAACAGCACGCCTACGTTACATTTAATTCCCAGAAAGAAAATGGCTGAAAGGTTAAACATAAACATTACAAATGTGTTTTTTTATTATCCTCTTGCATAGTAAAATATTAAGATTTAGCAGTACTGACAAAATTTTACATATTCTGTTCATGTGAACAATTAATTCAAAATTACTGATTATTATGTCTATAACGGTGTTAACATAGCTTCTTAGTGTTGAAAACGGTCTAATTGCCACACAAGTAATTTTTTCAACAAAATCTTTATTGTTGATGTAAAAAATGGATTATTTGTTTTCAGTAGCTAAACTGACTTAGTTTTAGGGTCTTTATTTGTTATGACATCAAAGCAGAAAAACTAAATTTTTTTGTCCTTAGAGAACAATTCACAAATCTTATGTTTTCCTAATACCAGGAAAAGATTAAACTTCAGTATGATTGCTAAATATTGTGATGGATATACTGATTATAATTAATAAATGTTAGTAGGGGTGATTGTAGATTTCTGGTCGATCACCAATCTTTAAATCGGTGGTGCCCAAAGTTGGTCCTCGAGGGCCGGCATCCTACATGTTTTAGGTCTTTCCCTAGTTTAACACACCTGGATCCAATGGTGGCTCATTAGAAGGCCTAAGAAGAACAATGACATGCTGAGAAGGTTGTTATACCACCAGGGAGAGAACTAAAACATGCAGGATACCGGCCCTCCAGGACCAACTTTGGGTACCACTGCTTTAAATGCTTGACCTGCCGATTATGTTTTTGACCAATACTGATGTTTTTGTCAGGAAAGTCGTTAAACATGGCAATGCAGTTGCTAAGTTGGCAACAGTAGGGTGAATACTGTTGACTGCACCATGCAGTTAATGTGCGGCATCTGGTGGGCAGCTCTGTCAGGCAACCCTCTCTCACAGCAGAGCAAAAGGAGACCGTGGCTGATTTTCAAACCTTTCCGGAGGTATATAAAAATCAGTGAATAACATTGGTTTTGTCATGCCAGTACCAGCCAATCGTAGATCTCCCAAGATTAAGAACATTGGGTCTCATTTATCAGTGTACTCATATTTTACTCGACCCTCTCTCTGATCATCACAAACACCCTATAACTCACAATGAATTTTAGCATCCCATTCTCTATAATCTACAGTATCTAAACAGACCTAAGCAACTAGAAAAACACATTTTGACATTTTCTCCTGCTCCACTTTAAAATCGTATGAAGTCCAGAGTCTATTCTCTTTTAGTCCAGTTTTAGACAATGCAACAACATCAATAGTGAACAAAGGCTTGGAATATTAAAAGTCACAATAAGAAAGTGAAGTTTACGAGATACTTTATTCAAGAGTACAAAATATAGATGTGTCAAGTGAAAACCAAAGAGCAACCAATACAGAGCTCAAAACCTAGATGTGTGACTCACATGGTGCCCTTAAAGCAGGACACCGTAAAACAGGATGTTGTATACTTTATTAGGCTGTCTTAAGTATTGATTTCAACATCACCAGTGGGATAAGCAAACCCTGCCTGCAAACCTGTTGCAACCATGAGCAAACTGAACATGCAACTGTTGGTTAAAAGAAAAAGAAAAAAAACGTTGGTATGGCAATATAGGAAATGGTCTAAACTATTCCTTTTTCTTTTTTCATATGTCGCTACACGGGAAGGATTTAAGTGGAGGTATTAGGAAAAACAAAAATAATCCCCTTAAAAAGCCTTTCAAAAGGAACTTCAATGCAGACCAACAGCATGTTGGTCTGCATTATATAGATTGCATTATATAGATTCACTGCACACAGTAAATCATCCAGTATTTAGACTTGTCCATTCTGGTGTTTATTGCTTACAGCTAATAAAAACTCAAATTCAAATTCTCATAAAACAGATCACATATAACCAATAAAAAAATTATTTTAATGCAGAAAAGCTGTGACAATATTATGACCATCACAACCATGAGAAAGACTGCAGACTTGACAGATGCTCAGCTGACTGCCATTGACTGTAAACCACAGAATGCCATTCCTAGAAAACCCGTCTCTTCATCAATATTGTGTTAAAGCTCATTAATGGAAGGCTGAGTGGAAGCAAAACTTGTGGTAAAATTAGATATAGGTTATAATTTATTGAAAAACAGCAAAAGCTTTCAATATATAACTGCATGCAATAAAAATGAGTTTAGATTTTTGAATCCAATTAGAATAGGATCATTGGTATTTACATTTTTTAACAGCTATCAACCTTTACAAATTTAGTTGTTTGCGAAGGAGAATAAGAATAAGCTTGGACTGCATAATAATCAACTGTTTTTGATCAAAGAAATGCATATCAACGTTGGCCTTGAACAATTAAAACAACCGAACATTGCTAAATGCTGGTGGGAATACACAAAATATTCTAAGGACAGTTTTCCCTCAGAACAACTTTGGGACGTGGAGATCTTTCATCTGCATTACTTTAGCAATCTGTCCTGAGACACACTGAAGTTCCACTCTCTGACCTCACATGACTCTCCTCAACCACCAGCTATTACCTGGACGGCTACAGGAGGAATAAACGTCTGCAAACAGTGTTGTCAGGATCAGCACTGCTGTTCTTATCTGAAATGAATGAACTCCTGTCAGAAACACTTTAAAGATGAGTTAAAAGGTTTGGTAAACTCCTTGCTGAAACTTTTCTGGGTGAAAAAAAAAATCTCAAGCTAAAATATCGATCAGTGTATATCAGAATCCTGTATTTGGGTGAGTGCTTTTATTTTGCAACACAATTTAATTTTAGCATTTCTGGAGGTGACTGGACATCTATGGTCAGAAGATTATAATGAAAAATGCATTACATGAGTCACGTCTATATTTGAAATCTTTTATGCAGTAAAATGGGTGCAGATTAATAAAGGTGTGTGAAGAAGCTGACAGCTAACATCAAGCTTTTTTTAATCTAAGGCTGTTTCATGGGTTAAAATATTTAGTGCGTGTGGCAATACTCTTCCTTACCCGTCACATGCATGGCACACTAGGCTACCTAATTAAGCTTTTTAACAGTTTGCAGCAAAAATATCTTCAGAAACATGAATTGAGGAGATGCCAACACTGATAATTCACCAAGTCACAGGGTCTCTGTATAACATCTGCCAAGACGCACTCCTTTAAAAAAAAAAACAAAAAAAAAAAACAGGTAAGTGCCATGTCACATGACTGTAATATTCCATCCATCCATTTTCTGTACACCCTTGTCCCTTATAGGGGTCGGGAGGGTTGCTGGTGCCTATCTCCAGCTAGCGTTCCGGGCGAGAGGCAGGGTACACTCTGGACAGGTCGCCAGTCTGTGTGTGGACTGGCGACCTGTCCACACACAGGTCGCCAGTCCACACCAGTGTGTGTGTGTGTGCGCACGCGCACACACACACACACACACCTAGGGACAATTTAGAGAGACCAATTAACCTTACAGTTATGCTTTTGGACTGTGGGAGGAAGCCAGAGTACCCGGAGAGAACCCACGCATGCACAGAGAGAACATGCACAGGGAGAACATGCAAACTCCATGCAGAAAGACCCTAGGCCTGAATCAAACCCAGAACCTTCTTGCTGCAAGGCAACAGCTCTACCAACTCCGCCACTGTGCAGCCCGACTGTAATATTATGAATACAAAATCAAAGACGTCAAGCTGTATGAATGAATCATTTGCAACCCTCTAACCTGATTTATAAATGAATAAAGTCTGTTTTATGGTGCATGATCAACCAACCAACTGGTATAGCATTTAGTTTTGTAACGAGAATAAGTGAGCGTGTGAAGGAAGAATGAAAAAGCTAGCAAATACACATGTAGGTGATTAAGAACTGAGCTGAAGTGTATTTGAGAATCTAGATAATGGGTTTTTTTACAACTAATTGCCCAACCCAGTTGCCTAGTTACAAATTACACTCAATAACCACTAAAGAGTGCCTACAGTAACCAGGTAACCACATATAAATAAATAAACTGCATCTTTACAGTGACTATTACTTTACATAGTCAGTAATGATCAATCAAACAGGATAGTGCTACATAAAAACTAATGGCATAATTTATCTGCCTGATATCAGGTCCTGGGTTTCAAAGTGTGTTCATTCTTTTTCTTTTATCCCAAATGTTTTGTTTAGGAACTATTAAGCCTATAGGCTACTAATAGACAAGTTCAGTTTTCTAATCTAAGCATTTATTAATAGTATGCAATAACAAATAACAATATCAATTATACAAGGCAGAGTTATAAGCAGCCATGTTGTGCATCATTAGATTATTTCTTTCTTGAGGCAAATACCTTGATGATAATTACAGTTAATAACCAAAAAGATATGTAAACTAAAGAATTTTGAAAGCCAGTTTACAGAATTTAATGAATGCATCATGACTCACTGAGTGTGATATTTTTAAAACTATGCAGTTCAAAACAAAAGGTTTTTTGTTCCAAAGGTTTTAAGTAGGTAGGCAACTTTAAAATGTCTGGCCTATTCTAAAGCAAAGATGAAAATGTCTAATTTGAACGGAAACTACTGACCTAGAAAATGCAGACCGAAATATCTGGTCCTGACGTCATTTCAAAGAAAAGCACATACATTATGCTGCCCAAAAGGTTGCTCCACATGTCACTCTCCACTTTTCACTCTAATAGGTGTGCTGGCAGAGTTACATCCTCTTCAATAGTATTACTATTATTATACTTTATATAAGAAAGAAAAATCTGTATTTGCCACTCTGATACAAATAATCAATGCTTATAAATGCATTTAAAATTAGGACTAGGCTTCAATTATTTTTTACAATAAATAAAAACAAGAATTTGATAATTTCCATAAATATAGAAAAAACATAATATGCAATTATTTGGGGTGAACCGATTTATCGGTCAGCCGATTTCCTTAATTTTGGGAGACAGGCAATCGTCTGATACTTACTTGTGAAGCTGATCTTACCCGCCAGTCTCATCTATCTCAGCAAAGGTCTAAAAATCAACCACTGTCCTCTTCTGCTTTTCGGTGAGAGGTTTGACTGATAGGCCGGCAAACCAGGTCATGTCTGCATGTTTCCAGTTAACAATAGTCACCCCACTGTAACTCCTTTCAACCTCTAATGAATTTTCCGCTGATATCTCACTACCAACTTACCGGCCTTCCTGTCCTTGCTGAAGAAAAATATTCCCACAGCATGATGCTGTCGCCACCATACTTCTCTGTGGGGCTGGGGTGTTTTCAAATGCCATCTGCAGCGTTCGTTCAGATCAGAGATAAAATTGCACGCCAGGAGGCTACTTATTAGGAGACTTCTCTATTTTATTTATATGTTTTAAAACAAAGGGTGACTAAATGCATATGCAAATCTTAAACCATGGTTTTCCCCCCCTTTATATTTAAGAATTCAGCACCAATTTGTGTTTGATCTGTCACAAAAATCTACATAGAAAGTATTCAAATTTGTGGTTGTAAAGTGACAGTATGTGAAATAGCCCAATTCTTTTTCAAGGTACAAAGAAGCTGTACATGTAATAGTTTTATAGTTATACACTAGATCTTTCTAAATGTATGTACCTGAACCTTTAAAATTAACTGTATACTGATTATACTGAAAATGTTGATAAAAAAAAGAGAAAAGAAAGACAGATGTTATTCATATTAGCTGTGTCTGAAAATCTCCGAGCAGCAGAGTGGTAATGATGACAGTCAGGAAGCGGCAACAGCATTTTATTCCTTTAGCTCTCATAAAACTGAGTAAACGCACACAAGGGGCATGTTCAGGCAATCAGGAAACCTTTGGGAGAGAGGTGGTAAGGTAACTGAATTCACAGTGAACACCTCCCTCCCAAATGAACAAAACGAGCAAAATCCGATCTCCAAGTGAACAAAGCCTTATTCAGGTGTGGGTTTTTCCACAGTGGAAAATGACTGAGGCTGGGTGGAAAGGCAGTTTTATGTGGCAGTGGTGATATTATCAAGCCTTGCCAGGAGTAAGATTGAGGAAATGACTGAAAGATCACTGTGGGGTCATTGCTATCCTCGGGAAATCAGGGAGAAAAAAACAAAAAAAAAAAACGAAAATGACGTAAATCAAACAAGTGACAATGGAAATGACAAGAAATCACTCAGGCTTGTCAGGCTAGCTTAATCTCACGCTGATACTGACGAGGCATGATGGGAGATAACCAGAATTATGTACATATATGGCAAAACGGCTATCAAAACTGAGAGAGATGCGGTTCATTAGCAGTGTGCAGCTGCTGCCTATGAACTCCGTTCAGTGAGCAACTGATGAGGACAGCAAATCCATTTGGTTTGTTTCAGTACTTAGTTGAGTAAGAACACAACCTGTTAAGCATGTTAAAAAGCTTTAAAAAAAACATAAGGGTTTTATAAAAAGGAAGATCAAAATGTTTTTAAAACGCTCTCCATTAATGCATTTTTCCATCTTACCAAGCAGGATTTTTTGAGAATTTAATGAAATCACTACTCAAAGAGGCATGTCGACAAATAAATAATGTTAAGGTAATTAATGGATAACTATCAGACTAATTCAAACAATAACATTTTTCTGCTGTCGATAAACAGCGCGACATGCAGGGCTTCAAACACTCGTGTGTTTTCTTAATGACACACAAACCCCTGTAGGTTTATCCAAACAACTAAATACCACATCACTGCTTCCCTGCAACGCTCAACAGAATCTTACACTTTTTTTTTTTGCCCCTGGTGTAACCACTTCAAGAGCTAAATATAAAACAATGAAGGATCCTTGACAAAAAAGAACATTTATCGTTCTTCTTTCACAGTTCACCAGTTTGAAGCCACCAACAGAACATAAAAGAATTTCTCACAAATGTAACTCCAATGCATTGACCTACAAGCAGACTAAAAGCAAAGAGAAAGATTTCAAAATCAGAGGAGCCAAAGAGTTAAGCACAGTGGTGACATCATCATGCTGAGGGAGTTGGCATTGTGGAAAGTATATGGTATAATGAAAGAGGAAGATTGCCTCTAAATTCTTCAAATTCACCTCCAGTGTCTCCTCTGGGGACTTCTATGGCTTGTTCTGTATCTTATATGTGCTGTATTTATATCTCTCTTAATTTATATATCCATCTTTTTTATCCATCTCTCTCTATCATCTTTTATTCGTTTCACCAGGGTGGAAGAAAATTTGTCTCGGAGGGTGTGAAGAAGGTGTTATTGTCCAGCTTTTGTCAAGTTTGGCCTTTCATAAGACAGTGCTGAAAGTAGAGTTAGAACCAAGAAGGAGCACAAATGGGTAACAATGTGATATGGTATTAAGTAGATAGGCTGATGAAATCAATAACATTAACTGTGAACATGTACAATAACTACATGCAGTGATCTTCTCAACGGCAGGGTGTCACCCTTTGATAATGGCAGGGGAAGCTTTGACCTCAAATTAACAGCCAGTTAGCTAGAACTTGGACACAATTATCCAAACCAACAAAATTGGTTTTCACATGGCTAAACTGAAAAACATCAATCTTGTGAAATTTCCCCAACTAAATATATGTAAAATCTATGGACTATCCTTGAAATTATCCCTGATCTTTGGATAATATCGGCTGTACAAGCATCGGCTGATCACAGATCTCCCAAAATTAAGAAAATCAAGGCCGATTAATCAGTGCTCCCCTACTCAGAACCTTTTCGATGGGTAACTTTTGGAAAAGTGGTTTTCCAAAATAAAAGTACAGCTCTAAATGCCAGGCATTTGGATATGAGAGCAAGTGAAAGCAGAGAGCTAGTGAGTGAGCACAGAGATGTGTGTCTACCTGCTGGGGACCTTCTCCGTTGACCATGGCTGGGGGTGGTGGTGAGGCCAGGATTGGGAGTTCAGGGCTGAGAAGCTGGCCAGACTCCAGAGGTGGCGTGCGGTCTGCCATGTCTCCCTCATTCACACCACTGAAGAGGTGCTGCTGCAACAAACAAGACAATCATCAAAGGGAGAGTAAATGGTCAATGACAAAGGTTTAGGTGTCAGTTTTGAAAATTATTTGGAATGTGCTGCTAAGAACATTTACTCAGATCATGCAAGGGATGTGGTTTCTGTCTGCCTGTTAGTAAGTTGCAATGAGTGAATCACTGAGATCAGAGACAAACTTCTGCAGTCACTGTTTATTTTTTTTAAACTTCCTACTCTTCTCTGAACAGAGTTAAGAATTTCATTTAAACGTCTTACTGCTTTCTTGCCAAGTGTGTTTACCACAAACAAAGTGCTAACATTTGCCACATCCTGTGATGTGCAACAAAAATTAATTGGTCAAACAGGTTAAAACTAGGCACGGGAGATATAACTTAAAAAGAAAATATATGTTTTTTCAGACCAATTATAATCTTAATTGATTTTGGGTTTTTTTTCACTTTTCTTTACCAAAATAAAATTACATATGACGGAAAGTATCCTCCAAAACTTTTCATGCCATCTGGGTGTTGACCAGTCATGACAAAGTCCAAATAAATACAAGTTGCAAAACAAGATGGTAAGTCCTGGACAGGAAATGCAAGAAGTATTAGTGGAAAACAAAAAATAAAATAAAATAAAATCTTCATAAACAATTATGCACTGACAACCAATGAGTAAAAGTAATGTTTGTAGTGTTCTGCATGGAAATATTACTTTTAATAAACAATGTCTACCAGCAGAAGATCATTCAGTCATTTCGGTTCAATCAGGGCTCATAATCTGACTAATAATGCAACAGTTAGCTCAAACGGGTAGCAAAACCACAAGCAACAGAAACGGGGATATAATAAAATTTTTCATGAAATGATGCACAATTAAATTGAAATACATGTGGTATTTGAGCATCCTAATTACTTCCAGAAAGTCTAAAAAATATTTAAGAGAGATAGACTTCTCTGAAATGAAGCTTCTCATGACATGGCTGCATTTTATTTTATATATATCCATAAAATTATATAGCAAACCATGAGTCAAGCCAACTAGTAAAACAGAGCAGTTCATAAATGAACAGAAGAAATAGTTCCCTTTCTCTCTGTTAGGTGAGAGATATCTGACTTATAAGAGATTTATTTTTAATCTTTTATTATTTCAACCACCATTTTGGGGCCTTATTTCTGCATTTAAACTATTCCAATGACAGATCAACATCAAGTAATCAATAAAGGTCTTAAAAAAGTAGATGTTTGTGTGAGCTTTATTTAATGTGTGAAGGAAAGCAAGCACACTTCAGATATAAAAATCAAAAACCAGAATTAAATAACGGCAAATGGAAAACTGTTCACCCCCTCATTTCAAGAGAAGTTTCCAAGTATCTTCCCCACCCACAGCTGAGTCAAGCACTTAATACTGCCCAATGTCTTCTCACACTCTTTAAATGACAAACACAAGAGCAAAGGCTTGCAGTGGTGCCACACTGTCTATAGTGGTAAAAAAAATCGTCTTATTAAATCAAAGAATAAAAATGTTCTACATTCAAATCTGTAAAACTTCAGACTACACGTAAGAAAACACTGATATATTAAATACTCCGTCAAACAAATAAACACAAACGTCATCATAGAACAGTGACATGTGTCCTTGAACCTAATTGGACTCCAGCGCATGCGTCCCTAAACCTCACAGTGATCTGGCTTATCTGTTCGACTAGCACCTCCCCTCCTTATGCTGAAACAACAAAGTCAGTTTGCAGTCGAATGGTGAATGAAACAGATTTAAGGGAACTATTCATACAAGTGTGGACTGACATGAGATTAGCAAAGTATTATGAATAGATTTCAAGATAAACTGCAGACGGGGCGGTTCCTTCTAAGGTTGAACTCTGGTTCCAATCTGTTGGGATTAATCTTCTACAAATATCAGACTGTTTGTCCATACAAGGCTGCACACTTTTTATGTAAATAGAAATGCTAAATCTGCTGTTTGATTCTAAGAAAAAAAAAAGTTGCACAATATGATTACATTTTAGTTAAATCACTCTGCTTATTTGACGGTTATATAAGATGATACACCTATTTCCTGTCTTTTCCTCAAGCCTCTCTTTCTGGAAAAAAACGATTTATCTATGGACCTTCACACCACCCTCTAATAAAAGTCAGACGAAAACACCAGCTGACTCAAACGTTGCATTCTTATTGTGGCTATGATACACTAAAACCAAAGTTCAGCCCTTCCTGTGACAGCACTCAACACACATAACTCCTGTAGCCGAACTGTGGCGACATCTGTTGTTGCCCTGATTATATATATACATATATCTTTTTTCGTGTTCGTCCACAAAAACACCAGCTGCCTTTCGGTTACGGTTACAGTTTCAGTCGACACCTTGAACCTACAGATGTAGAGGATACTTTTTTTAAAGCTCGATCTCTATTTAGTATGAACTGGGACCAAGCCAAAATAAAATTATTTTCTGGTTAGTATGTCTTTAAGACAAACGTATGCAAACAAAGTTCAATCAGGAGTAAATACATTTTAAAGCACTCACAACTGAATTAGATAAATCAGTTAAACTGCTTGTTGAAACAAACAGCAACCATTACACATGGAAACAACTCAGTGCATTTAGACATCAAGATGTTGTGAAGACTTGTTGAGGTTTAAAGAGAGCATCCGAATGGGGAAGAGGAGGAATTTAAATGGACTTTAAACATGGCGTGGTTGTTGGTGCCAGATGGGGCGGTCTGAAAGTTTCTGAAACGTCTGAATCTACTTCTGGGATTTTTACGCAAAACCATCTTTCGAGTTACCAGAGAATTGTCCTGAAAAAAAGAAAATGAGTGAGTTGGAGCTGTGTAGACAAGCTGGAGATAATGGCAGGGCAACAGTAGGTCGCATAATAGTTTGGGACATATTTTCTTGGAACATGTTGCACCTATTCAGCAGTTTTTTAAACCATCACAGCCTTCCTGAGTACTTCAGCATCTCCATTATTGCTGCACAGTATTAGTCTATCCAACTACTGGGGAAAATGCATTTAAAAAGTTGCTGTTGGCAATGAAACAACTTGTTTTTTCCAAATACCTTTACCTTGCAAAGCATTTCGCTGCAATAAGCAAATAGCACAAATAAATCCATTGTATAGTACTTGATTACCCATTAGCTGCACAGTGTACAGGGATATTGAGATAAAGATAAATTTGCAAAGGGTTGACTATAGAGTTACGAGTTATTAGACACTTATTTTATCCACTAAAAGACAGAAAACTAATCAAAACTTATGTGTAGAAAGTTTTGTGGGAATCCCTTTAATGAATTTTGGAATGAAGCAGTTTTTGTGATTTTAGGTCACTAATTACATACATATTTAAACATAAACTGAGGGACTAGGTATATCCAACAATGTAGCTGTTTTGACTTTAACCATCACACACAAACTTGCCTGATGGTTAATTTAATATTCTAAAAAATCTGTTTGTTTTTTTTTTGTTTACAGAAATGTAAGTACTTTTTAATTTTGCAGCAATTAATTCTACTAAGTCCTATGATTATAGATACATATGCAACTATTAGCAAATCTCTGGCTGTAGCTTGTGGACAATTTCCTTGATTTATACCAACATTAGTAGCTACTCCCCCCCTTAAAGAGCATCTTTTTATTTGATTTAGTGAATCCTAAAAGAAGGATGTGACCGTACCAGAACTTTGTGATCAATTTCTTTGAATTCATGTGAAAAACATTTTTCAAACACAAGTTCAAACACAAGTTCAATTTATCAATTAAACTTAAAAGGTCTGTGGCAAGATAATGTCTTCCATTATGTATGTTTCAAAAATAAAAATAAGCTGATTTAAAAGGCATGGATATGCCACATGATTTACAGATAGTTTAAATAAACAGAACATTAGCCTTACAATTCAACTATATTTCATTTAAAAATAAATGAAAGCAATGTGGCCGTTTATTTTACTTTAATATTATATTAAATCCTACATTAACAAAGGTGTATGAATTAAGTCAAATGAAAAACACTAAGACTCCTTTAGGTCTTTAAACCCCCATCTTGACATAGTCTTGGTTTCACTTTAATGTTGTGTGAATCATCCTGTAAATAACTCGTTTTTAAAACTAAAACGATGCTATCAAACCTATAAAGATAGATCAACTCACCCAACAGAAACCAATCCTTCAACCATGTAAAAAAAACATCTTTTTCAACGCTGTTTAAGCTCATCTTAATGTAATACTTTAGCTCATCCCAGTCTGTTAAACTGCACAATAGCAATGCCAAAAGTGCTCCACGACTAACTCAAATATAAAGGCATACGACTCAGCTAAAAACTGCCTCGAGTTTGTTTAAAGTTCTTCTGAAACCCAAACCTAAAGCTGAAGTTCTGCTACAACACCTGGAAATCATGTGTTCTGCAGACATGTAACAGCTGGCCATCAATTCAGGGAACCCATTATATAGGCTTGTTGTTTTGCTCTCTTTGCCAACACCTTCTCTGTGTGACTCTACAATATCTTTAATCAACATAAACGTCATAAAAACACTATTAACAATATTCAGGGTCTGTGCTTATTTTGTTAGCTAAGTTCAGCAGCCACCGTGCAGCTAACTGAAGTGGCTACAGGTGTCTACTTAGCGTTATGTCATCGCTATCTATTATCCAACTCTAACATAACCTTTCAGTCAGCACACTGACACATAATGACCTTACGGTGAATTTAGAGTTTCTTTAATAAACGGGAGGGGTTCATACATTATTGACTGTCGCAGCAGAAGTGAGGAATGTTACAGCTAATGTTACTCACTCAGTCAGTTGGCACAGCAGCAGCAGTCTTGACTGACACGCCGATGCACAATGATGTTTCCAACACAAGCTCTTCCTGGGAACCTTTAAATGTCAGTAGGCTACAAGCTCCAGCTACCTTCTGCGACACCTGAGACTGAGACCTCGCTAGCTACCTGGATAAACACAGGAAAAGGCAAAATGTGTCATGCTAGCATTAGCTACCTAATGCTACCTAGCAAAATAGTTCGCGAGATGATGATGATGTGCTTTTTTTCTCGTCGTGTAAGCGACGGCGTCTCTGTGCTAACTGCGCCCTAATCAGATCAGGGCTAACCAGTCAACGACGACAAACCGTAGCTGGCAGTTTTATCGAGATAACTTTCCATCCGCAGCCTTGCTCCACGAATAATAAAAAGCAGGAATTTTGCTTGCTGGAGCTTAGTGCGCATGCGCGTCCGAGTAACTCTGACGAATCCCCTTTAATTCCAAGATAACGAAAAGAAAATATGCACAAGGTTGTCATACAGGGGTTAACTACCTTCGTAGGCGTGTGTGGGGTAAATTTGTGCTGAAATTCATGAACCTCGTTTGTTTGCGCAATTTTCTGTTGATTTTAAGGGGGACGATATGGTTGACGTGTCTTAGAGCGGTTCGTCCGAGTCAGCCACAGACAAACAAATGTGTGCAAAGGGAGATAGCTTTTAATTTGATTTGCATTTGTAACTCTCTGCTGTATAATAACTAAACATCGTATGCTTTCTTAAAAATCTTAATCTAATCTAAATACTCAGTTCCCACACAAACTTCATTCAGGTTATGTGTAAGGTTCTAAATTTACAAAAAGTAAAAGGTTAAAACAGTAATATATGTTAGACTGCTTAAGAAAAAGTATTATTTGAACTCTAATAATTTGGTTGTTACAATCACAAGCTGCAATAAATTTTATAGGAATTTTATGAAGACAGAGTGATCTTTTGTTGAACAAAAAGGATAAGTGGGGGGAGGGGTTACAAAAAAGTGATGCACATTCTTCAGCCCATTTTAATTAGATGCCCCTAAATAAAATCAATTCTAACAAATATGTGCTTATTTTCAACACAAAAGATCCTATTCATAAAAGACCTCAGAGATTTGTTAAGAGAACCTTACAGAATAAACAATAACATGCAAACCAATGAGGACAGACAGGGCACGGATAAAGTTGCAAAGAAGTTAACAGGGTCAGGTTATAAAACAGTATTCAAAGCTTTGTAGATCTCACAAATCTCATTCAATGGGGAAACAGAAAGTGTATGGTACAACTGAAAACCTGTGGTCATCCACCTGAAATGACATTCCGGTGAAGGAGAGCATTAAAAGCAGTTAGGAGGCCTGTTGTTCGAGATCTAAAGTTCAACTGGTAGGGTCTATTGGCAAGACATTTGACAGTCACACACACCACAACCATGCCTCTGTGAAAGAGTCACAAGAAGAAAGGCATAAAATTCACATTTAAAGTTTACTGTAGGCCATATAGGGAACACAGGAATCAGGCTAAAGATGGTGATCTGGTCAAATGAGACCAAAACTGCATTGTTACCCAAAAGAAAAAAACATTGGTGAAAAACTATTATGAAAGATGGTGGTGGAATCATCATGGATGTTTGTTTTCAGGAGCACAGGATAGCTGATATCTATCTATCTATCTATCGTCCGTCCGTCCATCCGTCCATTTTTTTGTCTAAATAAAGGGACTGATTGTTTATTACAATGTGTAAGATATTTATATTTCACCCAAGGGTATTCACGCATATAAATAGGTTCAAAAGTATGAAATGCAAAAAGCTGAAATGTATAATTCATTATTTCGTGACCCCATATTTTTTTTATAACTAAACAAAGTCCCAGACACGTTTTGTTTTGTACTTATATTGAATAGGCGTCAGATATTCACAAATATGCGCATTGTCTTACACTCCCACCACGCACAAATATGAGATTATCTAGAACTCCCCCTGCTGGACACATCAGCGTATTTAGAAATAATAAAAAATGAAGAGTCTTGTTCTCTGTGATTAATTAAATATTGAGCAAATACATGGGCTTTTAGGTAAATACTTTACCTATAATCCCATGTTCAAATTCTATCACCTGTTCTCTTTTTAGTTATGTTTGTAGTATTGTTGTAGTACATTTGTGGGAAAAAAAAAAAAGGAAATACAGATTTAGAAAGTGTGAGGTAGACTGGCATAAGGGACACATTGGCACATTTTTGTGTAATCATATCAGTCTGATTTATACTTTCCTTAGAAAATTCCTTAGAAAATCTGTAAGTTGTAACATTTCTGATTTATGCGAACAGTGTTTCAAGTATGAGCCATTCCTTTAAAAGAAATCTGACCGCTCAAAAGCATACATTTTTTGTGGGTTATTATGATTTCCTCCAGCGGCTGACTCATTTTGAATTTGCCTAATAAAATTATTCAGTGGAGCAGGAACCAAAGTGTGCGCCTTAACACACTACTCAGTAGGAGAGCAGAGAGCTTTCATAGTCATAGCTGTGCAGGAGGAAGCTTGTTATTTCTGAAGAGTTAAAATAAATGTGAGCAGTCCAGATTAATAAATATATAGCAATTACTAATGACTTACATTATGATATCCTTACAAGATGTTTAGCATTTGATTTTAGTGAGAGCTCTACTGCCTTGCAGCTTGATATCTTTTTATTTTTATAATTAGTATAATTATAAGAAATTAAAATACAGCAAGCACACAGAGAACAGTATACCAGATAACTAACAATAGCCAGGGGTCATTCTGAAATCAGTTAAAAAGACTGAAGCGAGATAACAGATTTCAGGGTTTTGATTGCTTTACAGGTTTTTGAACAAGATAGTTAATCAAAAATAGCTATATAGACCAATCTTAAAATGATAATCATCATAATCAAAATAATAAACCAGAAGAGGGCATAAATTTGTTCTTAAAAAGTTCTAGAATGCCTGAAAGAATGACCTTAATCACAATATTGAAATTAGTCACAACATTATATTTTGTAACAAACTCATAGTAAAAGAATAAAGTATCATGTTTAAATAATTGACTAACCAGTCAAATTGCAGCCTGGGGTCTTTCTGAATGCTGATACTGTGCATGCTGCCCAGGTCACACTATCAATAAACATGAAAAGATAGGCACCAACACTTCCCTCCCTCCTCTCATATAGATTATTATGCACACACAACGTATATTGCACTTAATAGAACTTAAAATTTATGTTACATAAACCACTACAAAATATAAAAGGACACTTATAAAAATACAAAAGTACATCTGTCATTATAACCTACTATATACCAATACCAATGCGGATGAAAACTGGTGTAATCACTGCAGTTTCCCAAGCATCAGAAAATTGCCACTGCGGGTTTTATTCATGAACACTTAAATAAGTTAACAACTGTTAATATTTTTAAATCAGTGCATAGATGAACAAGAGATCACTTGTAGTGCAACCTTGTGTATGTTCAGTAGCCTCGTTGTTGTCGAAGTTCTTATCTCCGAGTTTCCGTGAAGCCACCATCAGGCGACAGGAAGTAAACTGTTGGACTGCTTTGCTTTTCTTCAGGACGTTGATGTAGCCACCAAAGCTAGCTATGACAACCAACAGCCGCTGCCAACATGGTTCCCTCTGCAATGTTTAAGTTTTCGTTTTGATAAGAAAACGACTTTAAAGAGGAAACAGTAGCTGGAACAACTGTCAAGGTAACGTCAACAGTTTAAACCCTCCCGTAACTACGGGGCTCTTTATGCTAAGCTCTGTGGTGTTTTGGTGCAAACTTTATTGTTGCTAGCTTGTTTGATGGAGTGTCATTATTTGTATGTTTTTAGCATATGAAGTGATGGAAAACCTTATGCTTAGTGCCATGGGTGATGTCTGAATTTATGCTAAATGCTGTTTGAAATGATTAGTTATGAGGCGACAGCAGAACGATTCCTATCATTAAAACTTCCTTGTTAGGATGTTTGAAGAACTTTGTTTTGGCGTTGAACATTGCTTGATCAGCCTCATTCTACTGTATGCTTTTCACTGACAACAATGTACTATTATGTTGTAGAAATTTGTTAATACTTTTGAAACATTCAATAACACTTTCAACTACTGAGAATGGAACTCGTTTTAGTAAGCAGGTATGCTACTCACTGACACATTACTGATAGTAATCGTTTTTGTCAGTTGAGTTTATTTTCTTACAAAGAAAATAAACTAAGAAAATAAGGCATAGCATTTTTTTATTTCGTCCATCGATCCATCCACATCAGAGAATAATTATCTATATGTCTGTGTATCCATCCATCCATCCATCTATCCATCTATCCATCCATCAAAACCTAATCTTAAAAAAGGTTATTTAATTAGTAAATATAATAACTCAGACATTGATCACAATGTTCTCACCGTCTTAGTGGAATGCAAACTTAACTCAGCAGTGATATGAAACAAAGTTATCTTGTAGTTAATTGTAGCTGGAAGACAGGACTTGTAGAAAACTGATATTAGCATGTTTTAAAAAACTTTCTGATCAGCCATTGTGCTCTCTTTTTTCACCTCCCAAAGTACTATTACACAAGTATCCAAATGATTATTTTTGATCCACAGAAATGCTTGTATTTTAAGTAGTAGTTATCTGCTATGTTGTTCAGGAAGTCAGGGAAATGCATTGGAGCGGTACATATATTGAATGGAGAGGGTATAGAATGAACTCCAGGTTTTATGTACAAGTAAGAGGGTGACAGCTTTTTTTCTGAATAATTGAAATCATGAAAAACTATAAGGACCATAATTACCTAAATGCTCTGTTTTCTCTGTGTTATCTTGTCACAGCTGTGCTGAGTAGCATGCTGGACGTGGGGAAGTGGCCAGTGTTTGCACTCCTTCCTCCTGAGGAACTACGGCTTATCCGCCAGGCTTGTGTCTTCGGTAGTGCTGCTAACGAAGCTCTCTACGTTACTGTTAATGATGAGGTAAGGCTCAGTCTTTAAGCAAAGGCACCTTAATCCTGCTGTTTGGACGGAGGTGTGCTGGCCTGACTTGATAGACCTAACCTACTTTGAGGATATTGATTTGATGGTTTCTTTTTCGTGTCAACAGAAGGGGAAAAACAATGCTATAGGATCTTGATTCTCAGGTTGAGACGAGGGGCAGTTCTCGGCAGAGAGATAAGCAGATAGAATGAGACTATCTTTAGCCATATTGGCCTAATACCCCAGCATGCTCTATATTTAACCATCTGTGCATCCATGTTTATTCATTCCTACAAGTGGACTAAACAGGTAACAGTTTCAAGCAAGCAGACATTTGTCCTGTCAATGGTAATATTTCTTTGGTGGCAGGTTTATATTATTATTATTCCCTAGTAAACATGTCCCTTAAAGGTTATTGGATGTAGTAATAATAATAATGATGATAATAGTAATAATGATAAAATAATAATAATAGTAATGCAAAGATGCAAAGATCATTTTATAGTTTGAACTAAGTTATTATTTAATCTCGTACATTATATGTACTCTTCTTCTAGTAGAACTTTTCTGTCAAAACTTCATTGTGTTCAGTGTTTTGAGGCTACCACTAACTAGCTGCTAATACACAAATGTGGATAAAGGGAAAATATTAAAAGGAACAGTAACTGTCTTTAACTAAAATAAGAACGTCACAATATCTTTTGTTAATCGAACAATTAATACCATTACTCTTTCTTAAATTTATTCATAAATTTGTCTTAAATTAGAGTTGATGAAACCTGCAGAAACCCTATCTAAGGACCTAGACCAATTGCTGCAATTCCTTCTCTTTATTGATAACAATAAGCTGAATAATGGCTATTCCAACAAAACGCACAACAAAATACGTAAACCCTGATATAATTTATGTTTGTAATTTCCATGCAGTTGCAACATATTAGTATTATTACTGATAATGATAATAACAATAATATAAGTATGCCAATAAAAAAATAAGGATATTATGATAATTTTACTGTAGCTGTAGGACATAGCAAAAACACCAACCATAACAACAACAACAATAATAATAATAGGTTTTTATTTTTTTAAATACTTATTGATTCTTATTGCATACAAAAAAAAATCATTTCAAGATCAAAGACCTTTCAGTCTCAGTCAGTATTATAGTAGTAATATGTGGTATATATGTACAATTTCTTTGCATCAGCATGACTTGAGCTGTGATGTTTGGTGTTTGCAGGTCTTTGCCTTAGGCACCAACTGTAGTGGCTGCTTAGGCCTCGGAGACCTTCAAAGCACTATTGAACCGCGCAGGATTGATATCCTGTGCGGAAAGAAGATTGTGTCCCTGAGCTATGGTACAGGACCGCATGTGGTTATCGCCACTGCAGGTAATCAGTTCGCAACACAATACTTCAGAAAATCTTTATTTGACCTCCAGGTGAAATTGTAACGGCAGGTAGAGGAATGGAAGCCAAAACAAATAACAACACATGTTTTTACAGTGACTTGCAAAAGTATTCATATTGATATTTGTCAAATTTTTACCACAGTGATTATTTGTGAAGTAAAATTGCACTTTCAAGTCTTGTGGATCTGTCTCTACCAGCTTAGAACATTTAGAGATTGATTTGTTTTAACCACTCTTCTTTGCCAAATTTTGGTCAAACTCATTTTGATTGCATTATGTGTTTGTAAACGGCATTTTTCAATCTTGCCACTGATTCTCAGTTGGTTTGATTTCTGGACTTTGACCGGACCATTCCAACACATAAGCATAACTTCACATAAATCTTTTTCATTGTATCTTATGGAGTTTATGTTAAAGGATGTTCAGTCCCGCAGCGTGATGCTCAGGATGAGCACTGCAGATGTCACGGTCGGACAGCAGGGAAGCGGCAGGGTTAAAGCCTCAGACATGCTTTTTTTTGCAGGTTTACTCTGACCAGATTCCTTGTACTGCTGAAGAAATTTCTAGTCAAAACATAACATAGTACTGCCACCACCAGGTTTCACCATGGGAATTATGTTTAGAGCAATGTGCTGTGCATTTAGCATCGTATGGCTTTCTTTTAACGATTACTTTCTTGCCTGTCTCCCATAATCATAGTAAAGGATGCTTAATACAAAATGCACATCAAAGTTCTCACATTTTTTTTATCAGTTAAAAAAATGAGAAATACAAAAATGCCGTGTCTTTTGTTTCAGTTCACAAATTTGCCCTACTTGTGTTTGTCCATCAAGTAAAAAATCACTTTAAAGTTAATATTTGTAGTGAGAGAAGATGCAATGAGAGTCATGGGGTATGAATAGTTTAACATTGCATTGTTTGTACTACCAATTCCTTCTAAATGTTTTAAATTTATCACTATATTAAGGTGCAGTTATTTATTAAGCCAAATTAAATCGCATTGAAATAGTTAATTTTGTTTTCCATCTAAAGTAACATAAATATGAATTGCAAGACAAGATTGATGTGTGTATGTTTGTATGTATCTATGTGTTTTTCTTTTATTCTCTATGAAAAGTGTCTTAAACTTCTCTTTCTAGCTAATGGGTTTCGAGCTCTATTAATCTGATTTTATCGGCTGCATATGTTGGGTACACTGCCAGACCTCAGCTATAAATCATTTGACTTGGATTACTTCTTATCTTGTGTTTTTAAAATATTAACCACTTTGACAACATAAATACAAGTTTTCCTGCTGCTGTGTAGACGGGGAGGTGTTTGCCTGGGGTCACAATGGCTACAGCCAGCTGGGAAATGGGACCACCAACCATGGTTTGACCCCTGCCCTGGTCTCCACCAACCTCATCAGCAAGAGGGTGACAGAAGTGGCCTGTGGCTCCCACCACACCATCGCTCTCACAAGTGATGGAGAGGTAAGTCTTCCCTTCTTGTCTGCTCACTTGTTGTTGTCCATCTTTAGCCTGTATTTTTTTGGGACTGTGGACTTTGTTTTTTCATCTGTGACCAGGTGTATGCGTGGGGCTACAACAACTCGGGCCAAGTAGGATCTGGGTCGACTGCCAATCAACCAACACCACGTCGGGTTAGCAGCTGTCTGCAGAACAAAGTGGTGGTCAACATAGCCTGTGGCCAGCTCTGCTCGATGGCCGTCCTGGATAATGGAGAGGTACCATAATGTGCTGCTTTTATATGAGAATAACACCTTCACACTAGTGTGTCCTATGTATTGATACCTCATAAACCACAAACTTAAAGTTGTGTTGTTGTAATTTCATGTAACAGACCAACTAAACTGTAAAGTGGTAGTGTATAATCAATTTTTTTTTGTTTTGGGTTGTATCTGTGCCAGCTGTTGACGTGTAAACATTAGGGATGGACCAATAAATCATCCAACCAATATATTGGACCAGATTTTCTCAATTTTGGGTGGTCTGCGATTGGCTGATACTCATATGAGGACCCAATCTTATCGACAGATCTTTTTTTTTTTTTTTTTTTTTTTTTTTTTTTTTTTTTTTATTATTCTTTGGTTTTGAAACATTGAGAATATTACAAGAGCTTATTATCACCTCTAGTTCACAGTTCCAGTCTGTGATCAATTACATTTCTTCACTTTACCATTTCCATTTATATCAACAAAACAAAACAAAAAAGGAACATGAACACAAAGGGGAAATAAGAGGGTACTGTTCTGAAAAGATGTTACTTTTATGTACATAACTATAAGGAAAATGTATATCTAGTAGACTCTTTCTGAAAGATAGACTGGCGCTTTTTGCTATTTCTTTAAAATCAATCCAATATTCTTGCATGTTCTGTTTGCCCATCATTTTTACAGTATTTTATAATATGGTTTTGAGATTATTTTATAATACACCTCATATGTGTGTTCTGTAGATTTACGGTTGGGGCTACAACTGCAATGGGCAGCTGGGTTTGGGAAACAACGGAAATCAGCAGACTCCATGCAGGATCGCTGCTCTGCAAGGTGTCAACATTGTGCAGGTAAGAATCCACAGTGTCAGAAACTTTCATAAAACTATTTTTTATATTTTTCATGAATGTATTGTTCACTTCCAAATGTAGGTGGCATGTGGATATGCACACACGTTGGCACTTACGGATGAGGGATTTGTTTATGCGTGGGGAGCCAACTCCTATGGACAGCTGGGAACAGGCAATAAAAGTAACCAAGCGCTTCCCATCCTAATAAATACAGACAAGGAAAGGTTAGTAAATTGTTTGCACTGTGTTGTTAAGTAATCACACCAGCTTACTGGAGCCTCCATATAAATGAGGGTTATTGACTCCAAGCAAATTATTTTTACCTGTAAAATTGTCCTTATAGTGCCTTGCGGAAGTATCCATGCCCACTGAAATTTGTAACATTTTGTCATGTTATAAAAACAAAAATTTAAGTGTCCCAATTGAGTTTTATGTAGTAGACAAAAACTATGTTGTCTGTAATTGTGAAAACACAAAATCAAATCAAATTAAGTCTGAAAAGTGTGGCATGCAATTCCATGAACTTGCATTCAGTCCTCTTTTAATAAATAAAATCCAGAAATTTGTGTCTGAGTGAATTTATTTCATTCAGAAGTCAAACCCACCAAGACATGACCATCCACATAAGCGACCAGGCAAGGAGGGAATTAATAACAGAAGCAATCAAGGTGTCCATTGTTTACTCTGATACAGCTGCAGACATCCCCAGCCCATGTGGGAGAATTTGTTGACAAGACAGTCATTAACTGGATGTTCAAATAAAATCTGACTTCTACGAAATATATTGTAGCATGAACTTTCTGGGCTTTATGAAAAATTGCGGTGGATTATGAACATATAACATTCCTAATGTTAAAAAACTGCAAATTATTTTATTTTCATGTCATAACGCATGGAATTCCAATGAAAATATTAGAGCTTGTGGCTATAATGCAAAATTAAAAAAAAGTAAATTTAAAGTTTATGAGCACTTTTGCAGGGCACTGTAGCTTAGACTTGTTCTCCTTATGTTAGAAGGCTGAACTGGGTTTGAATTGACATTTTCTGCCCAGGATGGTGGAGGTAGCTGCCTGTCACACCAGCCACACTTCAGCTGCTAAGACGCAGAGCGGGCAAGTTCTGATGTGGGGTCAGTGTCGAGGTCAGGCCGTGTCCAGCCCCCATCTTACCCACTTCAGCAGCACTGATGACGTGTTTGCCTGCTTCGCCACGCCAGCCGTCACGTGGCACCTTCTCTCAGTGGGTAAGACTCGTGCAGAAACAGAAAGATTGTTAAAAAAAAACAAACAGGCTCCCAGATGTCCACAGTTCTTAATAATTCAGGGATTTAACTGAATACTTAAAATTGTTCTCATTGCCATATTTCCCCTCTTGACCTTTTTAGAAGAAGGGGTCTGCCGGGTACTAGTACTCCTCAATAATTAAGGGATATTTGTTGAATACTTCAAATTGCTGCCATAGTTATCATTAACCTTTGACCTGTTAGAGATACTCATTCAGGAGGCACATGTTTTTGTGTCATAAGTACAAATTCCTGGAAGTGGCCTAAGAAATAAACAGGAAATCCTGTTTCCTCACGGTGTCAAGCAAGTGTTTATGAACTCTGTTTTCAACAGTGTTACTTTCAGTTTACGGCCCATTTTGTGAAGCTAATGTTAAATTACAAATACGCTCTCATCTGAGCAGGGTTTACTATTATTTTCATGTGCAGTTTTTATTTTATTACCCATTCAGCCCCAATATTGTGTGCAAGCCCTTACAAATCAATTCATAGTTTACAGCAGCATAATTTCATACAGAATTTCTTTTTTAGAAAAAAATAATTGACTTAATATTATAATTAATATAAGTTATAATAACAATTATAACTGATGCAAAATGGAAATTTGTGCTTTTTAAGTTAATCACAATCACAGAAATGTTTTTATTAGCCATACCTTCCTGTTTTGCAAAGACATTGGCTTGATGTGACACTAGAGTCTGTTTATCCCATTCTTCTAAAAGGAAAAATGGGAAAACATTGTACTAAAGGTGTTTGAGTAAATAGCTTCTGGCCCAAACGGACCCAGTTTTAACTTCCAAAATCTAGAACTGTGAGAAACGATCCTGGACAAGAACCCATATTTTATTTTGCCTTCACTCAAAATGAGCAACAATGGGAGAGAAGATAAAAAAAAATGTTGAAAGCTTACGGTTGGAGAATCATAGATAATTCTGGCAGTGTGTAGTCACCAAGTTAGATGGGACTTTAAAATACAGATAAAAACATTAAAGATAACCTGTGGTTTTTTTTGCCAGATGGAGATGACTATCTGACAGTTGCCCAGTCTTTGAAGAAGGAGTTTGACAGTCCAGAGATTTCTGACCTTAAGTTCTTAGTCGATGGGAAGTGCATCTATGTTCACAAAGCTCTTCTAAAGATCAGGTAGGAAAAAATAAACGGTCGTTTGATTAATGGTTGTTTTGTTTTCACACGTTTTGCAAACTGACATGAACTCTTTTGATTCAAAATTTAGACAAATTTACTAAATTTACAAGTAGTCTAGAGTGTGTTGTTTGGTAAGAAGTGCTATAGCTGGAGAGTTTATGAGTCAAATATCGGCAGCAATTTGTTTCCTTTTGTCCTCTGTCCAGGGATTTGTTCTTGTCACATGAGGGTTCAGATGTTTTCTTGTTAGAAATGTTGTTGGATATTACTGATTGTTAGATAATTCTACATAGATAATACCAACAAAAAAAGCAGAGCACACATTCTATAAAACAAATTGAGCATGAACTCCTGTACTTGAACGGTATTTGCTGGACAGTGTTCCCTCTCAGTAAAAGGGAAGCGGAGAGCAGCCTATTGTTTCCCCTGTTTCTTTTTATAACCACACTTGAAAAACACAGTGTGTGCATTCCAGTCCCTTGCTCTTTTGCACTGTCAGGAGGAAGGAGCCGGACTGTCTGCACAGTCAACAAAGTGCACACACTCACACAAATAATGCCTGGGGCGCAAAACCTCTACTTTGACCATATCTCATGCTAACATGTTAAAGACACTTTAGAGACGAGGAGTCTATTGATTGTTCTCCTGTGTCCCTAGGAAGCAATGACAGCAGCTGTGTTTATGACCACAGATGCTGATAGCGAAGGGGGCAGCTAAGAGACAAAAAAGTGTCTAAAGTATCATAACAGGTTGAAAAATATAGCAAGTTATTTCATCCAAAGATGTCATGCTAAGATTGCACCGATTGCAGCTTTCTGGTTACCAATTTTTAAAAAGCCTGACCTGCAGATTCCAATTTTGTCCAATAGCAATTTTTGTTGCTAGATATAGTGACAAAATTGCTAAATTGGCAACAGTGGGGTGGCTATTGTTTGGTCGGTCAGTCAGCCATCTAACACAGCAAAACAAAATGGTAGAGTGGCTGATTTTCAGACTTTTGCACAGATAGATAAGATCAGTTTTTTTTTATGTAAGTATTGGTCGATCTCCCAAAATTATGGAAATCGGGTCAATTTATTAGTCAATCCACTTTTTGGTGAACCCCTACTTTCTACGTTCTTTGAAAATACAAAGACAAAAACAATTCTAAAGGCAAACTTACATTGCATGCTTTTCATCGTGCAAACTAAATATTAGATCATTTTTCTTTGATCTCAGGTTTATGAACTCTCAATAAACCTTTGCAAAGACAGCTGTGTAAACCAAAAAATCATCACACATTCAAAACCAAACAGTAAATATACTATTGATGGCATGTTTGCTATAACAGTGCATTTGATGGAAAGTGAAATGATGTGCCCACCTGCTACACAGAGGCAATCTGTTGCTTTGAATTGTAGAAATTATTTCCTGAAGTATGTTCTTTATGACGGCGGCGATGTTGGATCGAGCTCGGCTGTCCCTGCTGTGCGTCATGGAGCAGATGTGATGGATTGTTTATTTGGTAATGTCACGTTCCTTCCTGGCACAGACGTCTCCAGGCTGAATCCCGTGATTCTTCCAGGTTTATGAGAGAAGTTATTGACACTGCTGCTGCTCCCCCAGCAGACCAAAGCTCAGAATATACTGAATATAGTTTCTATCTGAGATATGAGGACGATTTCCACCATTTTATAGCAAACATGAGAGGATCTGTTGTCTGTTGGCTCGTTTGATTCTCGCACACGGCTTTAGTTTTAATCCCCCAGTCAGGCGTTATTCAGCATAGCTTAAAGCACATCTCATGCTATTTTGATATTATTGATTTGTTTCATCGCATCAAAAGAACATGCTTTCAATATTTTTGTGCATATTATTAATTATCCATTCATTAAACTTGATCAGTTTATTAGGAACAAGATAATTGTTGAAAACCTTTATAAGTGTTAATGATAAATGGTAAGCAACAACAGGCATATTGAATACAAAATGCTAGAGTCAAGAAATATGCCTCAATGCTGTAACAGTGACAAAATTATTAGTATCTTTGTCACAATATCTATATTCAGAACATTCATGATAAGATTTTGATACTGCAACATTTTCCAGAAATGTGCAGCCCTAATATTTCCATCAGAAACAAAGTTGTTTCATTTTTCAATGAGCAGCAAACTGACTGCTTTGTTGTATCAATAACAAAGTTGTTGCAATTTAGAATTTTTCTTTCAAGTTACGTAGAGAAATGTGACTTGACTGCAGTAAACAGTCCAGTGTAACATCAAGCAAATCTTTGCCGCTGTTTTTCATATCCTGTTTGCTTTATTTTATCATTAGATTCTTGAATCAGATTGCACTAAATTCAGACACTAACAGCCAGTCAAGTTCATCAGTTAAGAGAAATTTGCATTTATTTTTGCATGATTTTGCAATTGTGTTCCCTTCAATAGCCAGCTGAGCCGATGTAGAATGGATTTAAGTCCCGGAGCAAAATGTTTTGTGTTTTTTACTGTTTTAATTAAGAGAAAACTGCAGCTTCTGAACCAATTAGGCATTACTTGGAGCTTTAAAAGTGACAAATCATGCTGGGATGACGGGTTATGTCTCCAAATTGCTTTTTAACTGAGTATTTGAAGATAACCCCCCCCAAACCCCAAAAAAACAGACTGATGTAAAAAAATGTTTCAGATTCTGAAATTACTAGGTGTGTCTCGACATTTATATTGCCAGCCTGTAGTTTTATCGCAGCAAGACAGAAACAGTTGTGCACGATTGCATCCAGTTAATTAGTCTTCAAAATAGTAAAGTGTTTTGTTTTTAGTGTGGTGTAGTGTCTGTGTGCTTGCTTGCCACTTCCTCCTTGCTTTTTCACAGAGGATGTTATCATGGTCCACTTGCTGTCTTATCATGTTTCCTGCATTTGACTAAATCTAAGCAGACTTGATGCAATTCTCAAATAGTCCAGACATTTTTTCCTTTTGTTAAACCAAATCTAAAGAGTTTCAGAGTCACTGAAACTACACTGAAAATGTAGAATCATTCACTTTGGGTGTGGCATGCTTTCCTGTTTTACATTTTAGCTGTCTTTCCTTAATTTTCTGCATCTTCAGTCTCATCTCATTTCTATCTTTCCTACTATAACTCCTCCAGTACTGCCATGTTTTTTTTTTTTTTTTTTCCATTTTTTTTTTTTTTTTTTTCCATCTGATTCAACCTTGTTGTCCTTTAGGCTTCTGAATGCCTTGCGTCCAGCTGTGATCCCTTTTGTATTTGGTCTTTTGAAGTCTAGGAATTGGTTTGATCTTGAGGCACACTGGAATCTTGTGAATAATCAGACTGAGCATTGACTCATGAACAGCAGCTATGTTTATGTAATTTGTAACAGATAAGGAAACAAATGCTCAGTTACTGCTCTGTTATCTTTCTTCCTGTAATAACAGCAGTCTGTTCTTCTTTCCCCCTCTTTAGGTGTGAGCATTTCCGTACTTTGTTGAACGAAACAGATGAAGATGTTATAGAAATTCACCAGTTCTCATATTTAGTGTACAGAGCCTTCCTGGAGTATCTCTATACAGACAATATTAACCTGCCACCAGAGGATGCTATTGGTAAGCATAAACGTAGACAGATGTGGTCTAATACCAGATTGTGATGATATATACAGCTCTTGAATTCGTTTAGATTTTGCCACCTTGCAACCACAAACCCTTTGTGTTTCATGTCGGTTGTAAATTAAGAACTAGAAGACTACACCGTGTGAATCTGGAGCTTCATGCGGCTTCATAGGCCCTCCACACGAGTTTTATTAACATTAGTCAAAAATTAAATTGAAATTAGCAAAATAATATGCTTTTCATTGCATGTTTCTGAGCAATATTTGCTTGTTTTTGCATTAGAATTACAATGGTATGAAAAATATTTTAAGAGTTGGCACATAGTGTTTTTGATAAATTTTCTTTAGGTTCCATTACAAAATAACATTATTTTATCTAAAACCAAAAAGACAAATGTAATTCTGGTTATTTAAAAGAAAAAAAATATACATAAAAGTTTACAAAACTTGGTAAGTAATTACATTTTTAGAAGTTATGTGCACACTGCCGCTAATGTGCTAACATCTTGTTTTGTGCTTTAGCATTTCTGCAAACTTTGAAAACATTTAGTGCACTTAGTTTTTTTGTTATATCATTTTTACTGATAAATTCTGAAGCACAGATTTAGTTGGGCTTTCAGTTGAATAAGGTTTTTTATCTGTGTTGAAGTTGTGGTCATCGACTATTTAGGGTTTTGAAATAGGTGAAGACTGCTTAGGCAGCAGTTCTGCTTCGTCTCCTCACATTCATTCCCTTCCCCTGAACCTCCACCCACCACTACCCCAATAACTTTATTTCAAACAAGAAAAAATACAGGAACAAAATTTAGCTCTTCTGCTTTAGCTTCCACTAAATACCTTGTTGGTGTAGCACTTTAAATCAAATTAAGATCAAATCAAATTTTATTAGTATAGAACATTTCAGCAACAAGGCATTTCAGACTGCTTAACATCATAAAAACACAAAAATACAAAGTCATGGAACACACAGTCAACAACTGAAACATTACATGCTGCTAATGTAGCTTTAGCATTAGTGAAACTAATGTGAAGCTAATTATGATTAGTGCGTCAGGGTTAGCGCAACTAACTCTTTAGTTGGCACAAACTGTTGTATTCAAACTTTTAATTTTTCTTTGTAGTTATGATGATTTTCTGCTTACAGCTAATGAAAACACAACAGTTAAGATTTAGAGTATTACCATAAAAACATTTTTAATTTGGAACTGTGGCTTTAGTGAAAAGTATGTTAATGCTTGTTTGTTTTTAAGCCAAATGTCAGTTTTCCACTAAACGGCTGTAGTTATTCAGAGATTAAATTACACACAGGTGGAGACGCCAAGTCTATCTGTTGATCCTTGATGCAGCTGTCAGGGTCTGATTCCTGACCTTGAAACCTTTGATATTTGCCCCCTGTGCCTTCTGCTCATTTCCTGTGAAATGTGCCACAGAATCTGGCTTAAAAAGTTATACACATCTGGATGTTATGTACTAATTAAGAAACTTCTAAAGGGCATTGTGGACTTTAATTAGGGGTATCATAATAAATAGGGCTACATACAAATGCAGTTAAAAAATTTTAATTGGAAAAGAGATTTCTATTAATTTTCTTCTATTTCACAATTAATCCCTGTAAAATTCACAAAATTGTCAATGGTGTCATAAAATTTCTTAAACAGAAGTAGCTGTAAATATACTCAGATGCTGTGGATTCGTTTCTCCTGTTTGCAGGGTTGCTCGACTTGGCAACGTTTTACCGAGAGACGAGGCTCAAAAGATTGTGTCAGGAAACTATCAAGCGGGGCATTTCTGAAGAGAACGCCATCACTCTGCTTTCTGCCGCCGTCAAGTATGAGGCTCGGGTAAGATCACTGCAGTGCGTTGGCAGGGGGGTCCTGCACAGTAGCCTCTAGTCACTCATACTCCTCAGCACTCACCACATAGCCCTCTTCGTTTTTAGGACCTGGAGGAGTTCTGCTTCAAGTTTTGTGTCAACCATCTAACGGCTGTCACTCAGACCCAGGCTTTTGCAGACATGGATCATGACCTGCTCAAGAACTTCATTAGTAAGGCAAGCCGCTACGGGGCCTTCAAAAACTAAAGCGCCCCTGTAGCGATGGATTCTTGACAATATGTTTTAATTCTGCAAAAGGAGAGCCGACCAAAGTAAACACTGAGCTGTTCAGCTCTGCTAAGACTTGTTACTGGGGATGTAAACACTGAGGAGGCAAGTGGTTTCGGGTGGCAGTGGCTATCTGATCCTGCCGAGTTACTACTCTAAGCCTTGTCCAAACATGGTGAAGTGGCGCAGAAGCATTGGGTTACTCTACTAATCCGGCCTTAACATAAAGAAGTACAGCAGAGGTTGCAGTTTGTCAGACTTGCATTACTAAGAACAAGCTTAACTGCGTCTCCATCTGCCTGGTTTAATGCAGACATACAGCAAACATACAAATGGATACCTGTTGCTTAAAATGCTGTGTGGTTATTTACATTTATCCATATAAATGATCAGTTTAAGGACTTTTAATTGCAAACTTCCAAATTCCGCTGGAAGCTTCGACTGAACTATAAAGCAATCAGCGAGAAATAAATCAGCCCTTCTTATTTCTGCTGCAACCTACATGTCAGTCAGTCAATATCTATCAGAGATACCTGTTTATATACTGTATGTTTTCTGTTTTTACATTAATGTAAAACAAAAGAAGACACGTGTGGTGATTAGAAATGGTCCCATCATATTGGGTGATCCAGTGGAAAGCTTCATACTCTGTTGTTTACAGATTCTAAGCTTATGATTGGTCTAAGCGAGTGATTGGTCATGGAGACCCAAACACTGCTCTGAAATAAATTACTAAAAAGTTAATTATCATAAAACTTAGATTTTTTTTTCATATTCCTTATGCTATTTGGATGCCTTGGTTCTCATAAATTTGAAAGTGAGATGCCCTGCAAGTATTTAGCAACTCTGTAGTTATTGGCATCTCTGGTGAAGATGTGTTCAAAACTCTCAAATGGAAGGATTGTTAACATGGAGAAACTGTGATTACATTCTTTGTTGCGGTTGTCTAACCATAAGCTTTGAAATTTGTTTTTCTTCTTCTGCATCCACCCTTGTTTGTATGTTGAAGTTGTTTTAAACTTTCTGGGAGGTTATCTATTGTCCTGTTGCCATTTTCTGATATGAGCACACACCTAACTTACTTAAATGAAACATTCTTTTGTTTCCCCCACTTTAAAGACCGACTTTGAAAAAAAGAGCATGAACAAAACAGTAAGTTAATAATTACTGATTTAACTACTTAACCCTCTAATCTGCTGTAGACATATGCGTTGAAAATTCAGAGTTTGCATCACTTTCGACTATTCAAACAAACAAAACATATTTTGGAATTGTAGCTATGACAATAACAACTGATTATTATTATTTTTTGTCTTTTGGTATCTGATTTCCATTTTCTGACCCAACTTTACAAAAAGCTTCACAGACACTAATTTTAGCAAATTTCAATGTTATTTAAGAATTATAAAATAATTTATAACAGCATTTAATAGTTTTTCTAACTTTCACTTTTTTTAAGCAGAGGTTATGTCACACTGTATGTGGGACAGCCCTTGCTGTGCACTGCTGAACCTCTCTTTTCTAACGCTGAACGTCTTGCTGTCGCTCACTCTTTCGTAGCCTGAAGCAACTGCAGACATTTCTTGACAAGTTGTAGCAAATACAACCTTTTACATTTCCGCTTCCTCAGATTTATATTTTAAACACAATGCTGTTTTTGAAAATAGCTAAGTTTGAGCATTCTTCTTATATCAACAGCACACAGAAAAGGTTTTATTGCCTTGACCTAACATCTGGTGCTTCCAGTTATCTGAAAAGTAACAACATTTTTCTTACCATTTCTGGCTGGTCAGAGACGATCAAGTTGAAAATTGTCCAACAGTTTCCTGCCAATTACTTGCTAGAGCTCCATTAGATTTTCTTCTTTTTCTCAAAATCAAAAACCAAAAAGCAACACATATATTGCATCTTCATCCTGGGTGACAGTAATTGTAGAGGATGCTATATGCTTGACATCTCCAGTTCAAAACAGTTTGTATGGTAATTTTACATTTAATGAACAGTTTTACCACATTTTTTATTGTTTACTAATTTATGCCATCAGAACATGTTACAATTGTTGTGCAATTGTTAGCTAACACTTGGCCAGAATGGAAAAGAAATGTATTTTTTTTAATGCAAACATTTACTTTTAATGTGCTTTATATGATGTGAACTGTGCAGCTGGAAATTGTGTTTTACTCACAACAAACATGACAAAATCCATGTTTACTGTTGGTGTGTGGATGAAGTTAAATAGAGTTGTCTTTTTTTGGTATGTTTACACAGATTTGTTTTTTTTATTGTTATTATTAATGTTATTGTTAAATCATTGTCAGCAGGTGTTTTTTTTTTTTTTTACAATAATAAATCCTCTTTCATCACCTTATGGTAATAGGTACTGCTAGTATTGTTTCAATAGGCAGTTTATATTGTTTAGAAAAATCGGATAAAAATAAATATCAGCTTGCTTTTACTTTGTATGATTGATGCTGATAATGTCTGATAGACATGCTGAAATAAATAACATAATCATAAATTACTGTTCTTTTCTTACTGCAGAGCACTCCATCCTTGTATGAGTTTTAATATAAACATTAAACATCATTTTTCTTAGTAAATCTATCCAATGTGGTTAAAGAGACAAAATTAACAGAATATGCCTGTAACAACTCGCATAACGTTCTCATTCAAAGAAATCAACACATATCAGTCTATAAATAAAGTTATCCAAAGATTTTCAATTGGATTCAAGTTTAATAATGAACTTAGTCAGTTATGTATTTTATGTTATTTTTTCTCAACTCAATTTCGAGTTTCTTTTGCTGTGTTGAGGATCACTCGGTACAGAGACATTCATTATCAAGAGTGTGCCAGTATATTTATCCAGTACCACACACTAAAAAGCAGCCTCATACCATGATGCTTCCATCTTTAAACTTTACTGTGGTTATAGGTTGATATGAAATGCGTCAACATTTTTACTTCAAACTAGGTGTGCACACAGAGCAGTTTTTTTGTCTCACCTAACCAGAACATAATTTCCCAGGGTTTGATGGGATTACACCCATTTCTGGGAGACTGCCTTTCTGTAACATTCCTTCCTGTTTTAATAAAGGTGACAGAACAGCATGTTTCTTTCAAATTCCATCTCCTGTTACTATTTGTAGTAACTTTCAGGAAACAGGAAGTACAGAATGGGTTTTACCTAGACAATAATTTGCATATATTCTTTTGATATAGGTGACATTGTCTCTAAATGCACACTTTGAATGTAATTTCTCTGTCAGTGAAGAGAGAGATTGTTTGATTTGTAGTCTGGTTTCATGTGCACATTTTCTTTTAGAAGGTTTCAATCAGTTGGATGCAAAACCTTAACTTGAACCATTTTTGACACATTTATGCCCGAGTGATATTCAGAGAAACGTGCAGATACACCGTACTTCATCTGCAGAAAAAGAAAGAATGCACAAGTGTACACATTTGATAACTCTTAACTGAATAATCCAGCAAATTAAACTTTATTAGAATCAGCATTGTTTTTCTTCAGCAGTGGAGTCTTGTGCAGTGAATGGACATGCAGACAATGGCTCTAAATGGATTTCCTTTGTTGTTTTCTAAATTTCTTTAAAACTTATATTCTCTATCAAATTAATGGACACAATTTTACTTTTTGTATTATTTGCATCTGTGGATTATAATGATGTAAATAATTATTTGCATCATTATACATGATTGAAATTTCAGTATAAATACAGTACACTTATTGAGACCCGGTTTGATTGGTACATGAAAGAATGCTCTTTGAACAACAACAAAAATGGAGCAACACCTCACAAATGTTTGCTCATAACAAGCTGAACTGAATGTTCAGTTTGTATGAGTGGTGTAATTTATGCCGGAAGTGGTTACAGTGATCTAACTTGTCACGTGTTGCAACACAACCTGGCACATGCATACACTCTCACATTGTGCAAGATTTTTCCTGGAACAGCAATGTTTTGCATGTCTGCCTGCAAACTTTCTGGTGTGTGCTGTGAAGTGTCTGGTCATCAACTAGCTTTGTAATGCTTTAATTCCATCCTGGTTATAAAAATGTTGAAATATGGAAATTAGGTCATCGAACAGTGAGCTGGAATTCTTTGTACCTTTTCCAGATGGAAATGCTCACATTTTTATAGTGAGCCTTAACACATAGCAGGGAATGTTTGGGTGTAACCACATGTGATAGGCAGTTGCTTTATTCAAACGGCCATTCCCAAAACAATTGACTCATCTACTAACAGGAATCAGGAATTGCTTTTCTCCATGCAGTTAAGAGTGAAAACCTAATACTATTCATATTTAATTCCGTATGTTTATCACATAAGTTTTCATTTTCTGCTCTATATTACATTTAAAGGACAATATACATATTTTAGGAACATAGTGAAAGCAACATAATAACCAAGACAAAAAATGTTTTTTCCCCTAAATAATGCGCATAAAATAATCTTTAAAAAATATAAAGCTACTCTACCATTAATCAGCATATCACATACCATTGCCAATAAGGAATGACAATGGCTTTTCATCCAACAGCTGCCTAACTCTGACACTCTTCCAGATCTTTATTCAAGTACTCCAGTACAGTTTTTTTTGTGTGTGTGACTTTTACACATTATGTCAGGTTGGATGTATATTACTGGAAATATCTGTAATAGAAAACATATCAGAAAAGTTCTAAAAATAAGATAATTGTGGCCTCCATATGTATTCAACTCTTGACACTCTGAAATCCAGTGCAGTCAAGTGACTTAATTATTAAATACTCTATCTAGTATGTAATTTATTCTCAGTACAGCTCTTCTGCGAAGGCCTCTGTGGTTTCTTAGAGAACATTATTAAACAAACAGCACCATGAAGACTAAGAAACACAGACAGGTCAGTTTAAAATACTGTGTTAGATAGATCAGCTAAAAAAACATTATTCACAGCTTTGAGTGTCTCATGGAGCCCAGTTCAAAACAGTGACATAATTTTAACCACTGTTAAATGAACTAAGGACAGTTTATTTGTAGAACAAAGTTCTCTACTCTGGTTTGTTGAGGGATTGCATTTGAGCATTTTGGCTTTACATGTAAAATTGCATAGGAGGCAGAAACCCACCACTTCAAATCAGTGTGAACACAAAATCGCCAAAAGGAAGAAATGGTAGGGGACAGAGAATCTTAATGTTAATCGGAAGATGGACATTAATAAGGTTTTCTTTCAATCCTGAAATCTTGTTGAAACCTGTTGGTCTTGTAGCAATATATTTCCCTTCAACAGACGGACCAAGCTACACTGAATATTCAAAACATGTTTGATCTAGAGCTGAGTCTCATTCAGAACATTTGGCAAGACAGGAAAACATCAGTTTTTCCAAACAGAGTATCTGTTTGGAAAACAGATACTCTGTATCAATCACTGAATTTGAGTGATTTTTGACAGACAAATTGGCAGAAAACTTCACTTCCTGGATGCCTAAAGCTACTGCAGCTGCATCCAAATAGACATGAAGCAGTAAGTGGAGCAAAAGGTTGTTCTGCAAAGTGTCGAAAACCTAAACTAAAACCAAAACCAAAAGGTGTAAAAAGTCATGGCTGTGAATACTTTTGAAAGGACCTTTATGTGTTACTAAATTAAATGATTTATTATTTGTAAATCAAATAACAAATCATTTAATTTCTAAATGATTTGTTATATTACTTTTTGAGAAAATTGCACATGAAGAAGTTAATGTCCTTGTTTATTTGTTATTGCCTTTAATTCTGATGAAAACATTTTTGTTCTCATAAGTATGTCTCTGCAGATTAGTGTGTTCTGGGCAAAGGTAAAGCAGTGACACCTTTTTGGCACGCAATCTGTTGACGAACAAATAAAGATCTGTGTCAGTTCACACTCTCGGTTTGTGGCTCCCGTGTGGTTTGCTCTTTTGCTTTAGCGATCTACAGCTAAACTGTTTGTCTTATTTGCATGGTATTTCCTTGATGATGCAGAATATTAATGAACCTTTTGTAGTTGTGCTCTTGTAATGGAGAAACCCGAAAAGAACATTCAGGAGGACTTTCCAACCACAATCCTATACCCTGCATGCAGAATGTGGCTTTTTTCATTCTAGAAACAGATCTTGAAATTGTGGTGTCATGCTCGTTGAGGTTTTAGTTCGGAAGATATATTATTTTTGTTTGGTTAAAAATAAATTTATTCTGATTAAAAAGGAAATCACATCAGAGGAGGATTTTATAGGTTCAACTGTAGATGCAAACTTATCCATTCTTCATAAAAATGTGTTCTTCCTCTCAAGCCCCTACATGTTCACTGCATTTCTCTATTGTATTTTATGTTAGTATTCAAACTATGACTCATTTCTATTGCCATTTTCTTTTTTTTTCCTTTTTTTTTGTGGAAGTCAAAAGAAAAGTGGCATTGCATGTGAAGGAGGAAGGGTGATGCAGGTGTGTGGGCAGATTTTCACTGTTGGAATAACCCAAACTTTGGTATTTTTTGATAAACACATGCTGGTGTTAAAAAAAAAATTTCCACAGACTTACGTTGGGTTTTCATAAGAAAATGTCACAACCACTTTCACTTTTAGAGAAGCGGAAGACAAAGATAACGTATGTTGGAATTCCATCTTATCAATGCCAATGTCTCATCTGTCTCATGCAAGCATAAGAAATTCTCTGGTGAAACAAAATTCCCCGTAAAATTTCTCCAGTTGGTGTTGATATTTAAGACCAAAAAATACCAAAAAAAATGTTTTTGGTCTTGAAATTGAGTGAAGTTTGCTCCTGTTTTTCTCTCTTGGAAGTAGTTTTATAAACTGTCCATCTTAGTGAATGCAAGCTTTTTCTTGTTCTTGTCTTGAGAATTAACTGCTCTATTTCTAAATTAGACAAAAGTTCTACTGTTTCCATTTTAACTGCTCTATGTTTATCTTGTAAAAACATATCAGTACAAAAGTATCACAAGATTATGTTTTTGCAGTAAAGAGCTTAAGCAGGTGTTTCTTCTGTAACTTAAAGAAGTGCACTGATGTTTGATAATTTCTGTACATATAGTAATAGTGAAAAGAGACTACCAATTTTTAGTATTTCGGACATAACACTTTGATCTGTCTCCAACATTTACAAAAAAATAAGGCTAAACTATGTTTAAATTATGTGTTAAAAATTACACCACACAGTTTAATTTTCAAACTTGGACCACTTGGCATAACTTTAACTTATTATTGGCATAAACAAAGTAGAGCTATCCAAACTCCTCACTGGACTGTGGTGAAGGGATGATGATCAGGGCTAGTTTTGCAGCCACAAGATCTGAGCATTTTAAAGCAAAATTCAGATTTGAGTCTGTGGATACAAACATAACTTCAAAGTAAAAGGCTTGTTCTCCAGGGACTGAACAGCCTTTATCTAATTTAAATAGAGATACAAATATATAACTTTTAAGAACATATTATTTGCATGATATTATTAATGTCCTCTTTTAGCTACCTTAGGGTACACAATTAACATGTTGATATGGTAATGTTGCACATAGTACAAATAAGTTTTCTGTAATGTTTCAAGGAGCTAGCTGAGAAGGATGTGAATCTTTCCTGTTAAAGGTGGCACTTCAATATATCAACCATGGACATTTTAGTGGAAACTAACGATTCATAAACACCCTGTTCATGTACATCGTAGCATAGTAATAACTGCCACATGGATGACTCTCAAGTTGAACTTAAGCAATTTAAAGGCATTCTTTCACTGTTAAGATATTACAAAATTTGGTTCCGTTTAAAAAAAAGAACTTATAAAAGCACTTCCTGTAACCTCTTTTCAACCTTCTTTCCCCTTCGCTGATTAGCATCTTGGTCTTTATTTTCTGATCTACAAGACACTTTGAAACATGATGTCCGTTGAGACTATAAAACAATGTTGTTTTTTTATGCACATTTAGTACATGGCTTCCTCATAATCTTAGCTTTTGATAACCAATTTATACTTGTGTTTTTTGAACCTACATGCAAATTGTGTTACTATTGCAGTGAACACTATACTTTGTTTATTTGCTAACCAAAAAATGATTAAAACTCTACAATGTCATTATGTTAAATTAGGCTTAAAGCTACAATTCTGTGTTTTAGGTAAACTAGATCCAATATCATCCAATTTCAGTTGTTAGAAAATGTACTCATATTTGGAAAAAAAAACAAAACTAAAAAAAAAACAACTTGGTAAAATTAAACCCATTAAATTAACCAATAATTCCTCTGTATGAGACCATTTGTCTAACTGCTGGAGGTCGACTTAAACTGTGTCATCAGTTGGACAATGATCAGAAACAAAGCAGCTACAGAGGAATCAATGTGCTGTTGTGTCTCGGTTAAAGTCCAGACCTCCATGATACACTTATGACATATCTGAGCATAAGTGAATGTTTACGCTTCATTGGTAATCACTGGCCCACCAGCAGTTCTGTTTTTTCTGATTTGTTGTTGCATTATCTCTTCAGCAGAATCTACTACAGTAGCACGAGGTGGAAAGACAGCAATGTCTGCCACTAGCTGATTAAAAGGTTTCCTAGCTCACTGAAATGACGTTAAACAGGAAGTGCTGCTCGAGAACGTGTGTTTGTCTCCTTGGGGCTTCTGTTGTAAAATTTTCCTCAACACTGTAATGCAGGGGTCCCCAAACTTTTTCCTGCGAGGGCCACATGACTGTTCCCTTTTCTGGTCGGGGGCCGGTCTTAGTTTTTCGAGAACCTTACAAAAAGTTTTGTTGACTGGGGGGGGAGACACAGAGAGTGAAACTGTGGACCCCGGGGGGGGGGAGTCAAACTGTGGACCGGGGGACGGGCGGGCTGGATTACTGCCGACGACATATTCGCATTTGTAGATAGATTTTTACCCAGAATGCAAATGGAAGAAAAACCGTGAGCGAAACGGTGACTGGTACTGACTAGTATATATTCCATTGAGGGAAACTAAGTTTCATATCTGCTCAAGAGCCCCCTGGTGGTTGAAGAAAAATCCACATATATATGAAAAAAAACACTGAATGCTCTCTGGTATTGTTCAGGGGGCTGGACCAAATGAGGAGGCGGGCCGGATCCGGTATTGTTCAGGGGGCTGGACCAAATGAGGAGGCGGGCTGGATCCGGCCCGCGGCACGTAGCTTGGGGACCCCTGCTGTAATGTGACAAGCAGTGGAAATATGAACATCTGACAAAGCATGCGAATGTATGAAAAAATTTTACGTTTTCACTCTGATTCCTGATTGGATTTAGGTCTGGATTATGACAGTTCCTCTTGCAACAAGTCGATGTGCAAGTTGCCTCACTGTGATTTGAGTATTAGTGTGTTAGTTTTGCTGGCTAGTGAGTGCAACCAGATGGTTCTGGCTCTAGTGGAAAGTTCTTTTAGCGGTTGGTATGACGAGTAAAGTGCTATGTAGTGTAAATTCAGTATTTTACCATGAACTTGTCTAATAAATGCTCTTCTGATGTGACTATAAGTTACAGTTGTATCGTACTTTCCCCATTTTCAGAGAGCGTTTCTGATAAAGAATTATTTCAAAAATGAAAACCATATTTCATTTACCTGAAAGTTTACAATCTCTGTTAGTCCAGTAGTCACATCATATCACTGGATGTTTGTGGTCGTGATGTGGCAAAACATGTTCGCCAAGCAGTGGTAGTTGTGCATTAAATTGCTGGTACTTTTACTTAAAAAAACCCCAAAAAAACAACAACAATGTGAGCATTTCCTTTTCTGCTTTCACATCTAAACACTGTTAAGTTTTGTAGTGCGTGTGTCATCAAATTGCGTGTAACCCTGCTGAGTCACTCAGGTTGTTTCCCTGTTACAGCTAATTTTTTCTGCAGATTTGAACAGCGACTTGTCGCCCCCGAGGTCATCACGTATGTAACCTCCGTCTGACCACAGTTGTGACGACTCCTCATGATCATCACACCGCCACATCATGATCTCAGTCTGAGCCTTGGGGTTTGTGGGGTGGTAGTGGCCTGGAGGACGGTGTCTGACAGCTTCCTGCCATTGTGAGAGATTTAACAACCCAAGGATTTCACCCCCCTTTGTTTTTGTTTAGAAACCACACAGTTGCATGTGAAGAGCTTGTTTTTTATGTTCTGGATGGAAGTATTTTGGATGTAAAAGACAATGGCACAGAACATTTCGCTGTAAGGCCTTGATGGTGTTTATTTTGCAGCAGATTGACAAAGATTGTTTTCGGGCCATAAAACGCAGCATGTCCGTTTGTCTCTTTGATTCTCTGGGAGATTTTCCTTCATTTGTTTGACTGTTGCTGGTAACCATGAAGTCATGTTTGTATTAGTCATGACTCTCATCTCTAGAGTGGGCAAAATATTACTGTAACCAACAACACACAGTTGAAGTTATCCTAAAATTGCAACATTCCATTCAATTAGAGGAAATCTACAGTGCAGAAACATAACATCTTATCTTATTTTTCGTCTAGTTTCTAGTGCAAATATATTGGTATACTGGAAACAAGAGAAAACTAACATACAAGCTACTTTTCAGCAAGATATACTAGCTTGTTTTGAGTCAACAGTTTTTTTTAACATTGACAAGAAAGTGGTCGTTATAAGTGAATTAATCAGTCAGTAGAACAATATATTTGTCCCATATTATAAATTATAATCTTTTGTTTCATTGCCAGATCATTACTGTTACTTTTTCATCAGTATCAAGGAATTATTTCTTGCTGAAAAGTTAAGTGTTATTTCTGTCTTATTTCAGGTAGACGAAAATATTGGCACTAGAAACTACATCAAATATGCTTAGTAAGATTTTGTGTTTTTTGGAGTGCACATTCAGATTTCTAGTTTTCGGTCTCTAACTCAGAAAATGGGGGAAATTGAGGATCTGAGAGTTCTTTCAGAATAACTCTCCTCTTTTAAGCGCTGCTTAATGAACAGCTGAGTCTTTACCAGCTGCCAAGAAGGCTTCCTACTAAAGGAAACCTTGAATGCAACATTTGAAATGTGTTTCAAAAAGCTGTGTGCAGGCACTATTGCACTGAACAGAGAAGGCCTTCTGCTTCTCTCGCAATCCCATTCCTAATGTTCCCAGGAAAACAGAAAGTTGTTCTCCTTTGGCAGAGCTGCGGCCCACACAGGCCGTAAAAACGACCCCCATCGGACCTGCGGAGGCAGTCACCTCAGGCACTTCCAGTGTTGCCGGAGACCTTCTGACGCTTCATTGACCCTCCGTCCTTATCTGGGGTTTAACTGATTCTATCAGCTTCTGTCACGCTGCACAGCCTGCGCACTACGTATGTTGACATTGCTGGAAGAAAGGATCCAGACATCATATGTAAAAGTAGACGTGCGTCAGAGTAGAAACACAGTCAGTAGGGCTCATAAAATCCTTTAAAAAGCAAGGAAATAAGCCATGCTTAAAGTTCCGATGCTAGATCACTCTATCGAAACTTATGTATCCTGCATATTGCAACATTTTATGACGATTTGTCATATAACTGAAACAGGAAATACCAAAAATAAATTACATGTAGAACAGGAACAAGGGAAGAAGGCAGAACAGGACTGACTTGGAAAAAGTTTTGTTTATTTCAACAAGGAACTGTTGAAATACCAGCAACAGTTAAACAAAAACAACCAGGAACTACATGGTGGCTGTGAAAAATTAACACACCCGTTAAAAATTCAGGTATTGGATGTAAAACCCTTCAAACTATCATCCTCCTACATCTTGACAGTATTTGCCGGTTCTACCTGGGAAAAAGTCTCTGAATCTACCAGACAGCACTTGGTTCACGTGACCTAATAGATTTGCCACTAAATTTCGATCTAGACTCTGACTAGGCCATTGCAAAATGATAATTTTGCTCTTGTTAAGCCATTGTTTTATTGACTTGGACAAATACCTTGACTCATTGTGAAACAGAATAATTAAATAACTTTCTATGTATAGCTTTCAAACAAAACCAGCATGTTTGGATCAAAACTGACTGGTATTTCATACACACTGTTAAATACTTAATTAATTAATTCCTACTTCTTAGTCTACATGTATGGAAAATATTGAAGATTCTTGTTGCATTCTCACAGCCAGTTCTTGTTGGAAAATCATGCAGCTCCCTCTGTTTTTGAGATCCTCCTCCCTGACCAGTTTCAGTCTTTTCTCTCATCTGTTGTTAAAAAATGTTGATCATATCTAATATTTCAACATTTTTGGTGTGGGAACTTTTGTCAGGCACTGTGCATGACTCTGCAGTCTCGAGGCAAAAATTAAGTGTAACGATTCACAGGTTTCAAGTAGACCTGAATAGGAAAAGCTTTGACCATTACATATTCATACAAGACTAGAAAACATACAACAAAAGCAACAAAACTGCAATCTAAATGTATCAAAATTTCTGTAGCTGATGAAAACAATATAAATGCACAATACTTATATTTACTTTCATGGAAGATATAGAAGAATTTAGTCTCAACGGACATAGATGTAGATGGATGCACCCCTTTCTCAATGGGATTTGATCATGCTGTGATGATACTTTTCAATAAAATCTAACACAGAGCAACGGATTCTGCCCAAATCAGTCATTTATGAAAGATTGGGAAGAAGAAACACACGTAAAATTACGTTTGTACTTTACCACAAGCCATGTAAAGGGGAAACATCAAACGTGTTCTGATGAAACCAAAGTGGAAATTTTTGTCCTCCACTCAAAATCTTACTCTGCACAAAACCTATTAGACTACAAAGGACTTGAGACTTGAGCTTCCAGGAGGACAGTAAACATACCACCAAAGCATTTTATTGAGTTAGAAAATAACTGTCAATATTTGAGTACTAAAGTCCTGACCCTCTCCATGCAGTGTGACTGAGCTGGAGCTGGGTAAAGAAGGCGGCAAAAGATAAGTATGCAAAGTTTAGGAGCCGACTACAAAACTCATATAAGAATATGCAGAAAACTAAGATGTATTTTCTTCACACTTTACGTTGAAGTGCTACTTTGTGTTCTGTCCCAGCTTGTGGTTATGATGTCACAACATGGTAAAAAGTTCAAGAGTTTGAACGTTTAACCAGGGTACTGTTCATAAATGAGAAGCACTTCAGCAAATTCCCCCTGAGTGCAGTGTTGTTCTTTGCTGCTCATGACTGATTCTTTAGCTGACAGACAAAGGGAGTAGGAGGAGCCGCATGGGAGGAGTGTGGGACGGACCAAGAACAACTGCTTACTCTCTTCCACTAAAAAGTGCAAAACTGTCTGATACCGTCACAAAGGAGAAGTGGAAATCCTGAGTGAGATGAGAAAAAGCCTGCGACGCTGCTCAGAGGAAGAGCTCGAGACACAAGGCTTATTAAGAGGAAGAAGGACAGGAAAGAGGGAACAGATCATCAAGTCAGAATAATAAAGACATTCATCTTATTACAAACCCAGAGAGCAAGAAGATTCAGGCAAACTTCAGTTCTACTGCTGGAAGGAAAGATGTTGCTACATGGTCCGGACTCCGGGAGGCATGGACTATTTGTGACACTTTTGGTCCTTTGGAGGTGAAACAATCCAAAACACAGCTCTGAGTTTGGACAAAGGGACAAAACCTATTCATGAGGACAGCCTTCTGAAAGTTTTGAATGAGGATAACCCAACACCTTATGCCAATAATGGACCACACGAGTGAGAAGGATTTTTGTTTGACTCATTTAACTGAGTGAGTCAAAGGGAGTGTGTATCTGGTGGGCTGCAGCCTGGTGAAGGGAGCCCGAGCAGGGGGAGGGGAAGAATCACCAGCCTGGATCTCTGTCCTCTGGGAAGAATCTTTTCAGTGTTCATCAATCCCCAAAAGTAAGTACACTCAGAGAGGAAAGATAATCAAATCTACAATTCCTCAGCCAGAAGAACTATCACTGCTGATGGCTTGATGGTGCCTTGTTGTTTTTGACTGCTCTGGTTTTTGCTTCTCACTCATGGACAGTTGCTTTGTCTCATAATGAATAACACTACAAGCCCGTTGGACAATTTAAACTGCAGCAAGAATGACATGTTCAAATACCCCCTGTACAGCACAGTCTTCAGCATCGTGTTTGTAGTCGGACTCATCACCAACGTAGTGGCCCTTTACATATTCACATGCTCTCTGAAATTGAGGAACGAGACCACCACATACATGATGAACCTGGTGGTGTCCGACTTGCTGTTTGTCTTCACACTGCCTCTGCGGGTCTTCTACTTCATCAACAAGAACTGGCCCTTCGGGGGGATTTTCTGCCAGATCTCTGTCTCGCTGTTCTACACCAACATGTACGGCAGCATGCTCTTTCTCACGTGCATCAGCGTGGACCGCTTCCTGGCCATCGTGCACCCCTTTCGCTCGAAGATGCTCAGGACCAAACGCAATGCCAGGATAGTGTGCGTTGCCGTGTGGGTGCTGGTACTTTCGGGGAGCCTCCCCACTGGGTTTCTGCTAAACAGTACCACAAAAAGTGATGGGAACACTTTCTGCTTTGAGAACTTTTCATCCACTACCTGGAAATCCCACCTGTCTAAAGTGGTGATCTTTATAGAGACAGTTGGTTTCCTCATTCCTCTTCTACTCAACGTTTGTTGCTCCATCATGGTGTTGCAGACGCTGCGGCGCCCTCAGACCGTCAGTCGTGGGGGAAAGGTGAACAAAACCAAGATCCTGCGGATGATAATCGTGCACTTGTGCATTTTTTGCTTTTGCTTCATCCCCTATAACGTCAACTTGGTGTTTTATGCTCTGGTCCGCACCAAAACCATACAGGGATGCTTTACTGAGTCGGTGGTTCGAACAATCTACCCGATAGCCCTTTGCATCGCTGTGTCCAACTGTTGCTTCGATCCCATCGTGTACTACTTCACCTCAGAGACAATCCAGAACTCCTTCAAGAGGAAGTCTCAGGCCTCCCGTTCGTTTGATGTCAAGTTCTCCGAGGCCACGCAGTCTGAGAGCAGCCCCAGTTTGCAATGGAGCCTAAAGAATCTGAAAGCTAAGGTCTTCCACAATGAGTCTTCTGTATGAAAATTCTCAATGACTTTTATTTGGAATTTTTCCTATTTTGGACTTCATCTCAGGGCAAATTCTTTAAACTATGGATTTAACAACCTCTGCTTTGCAGTATTACCACTTGACCCTGCTCTCACATGTGAGGATTTGTTACAACTTCTTACATATTTCTGTTTCCTGTGGATTATACCATAATTGTGTTTAACACAGTTACTCAGCCAGTGATGCATTAGGGGAATATGATCACCGAACTGCAGCACAGTTTTGATATTAACATATTAATGTACCTGTATAGCTGTATATATGTATGGCAAATTGTGGTGCTAACTTTAGAGTGTTATCTATTAAGTTAACAAAGAGCTAAGCTATATGTACATGGCTTTTTGTATGTTCGGTATTAAAAGTCATTCTGTAATTCACTTTTGTGAATGTGTCATTTTTTGTAAATGTGAATTACAGAATGGAAAGGCAGCCTTGATTTTGTTCTGGGAACATTTCATTGTAGATGAATGCACTGACACACTTCCTCATACTGCACTCACGCAATTGTCATTAATAAAACGCCATGTGCTGCCTCAAGGAAAAAAACTGCACTTTGAAACCTTTTTTTTTTTAAATTTGAAAAAAGTGTTTGCCTGTCATTTATCACACTGTCATACACCTTTAAACAGGAACTTTTAGAATTATAACTTGGTCACTTTAAAAAAAAAAAAATACTGGTCCCACTGTAGTATTGTTTCTAATTTTGAACTAAATGTGGGAAGCTTGCAGTGCCGCCAATAAAAGAGTGAGCTTGCATAATTTAACACCAGATGCTCAAATTCTGAGAAATCTAAGTCTTCAAGTTGTTTTTTTATTGCTCTTTGATTAAATCATATCATGTCTTTTTGTGGAAGACCTAAAGATTAAAGTGCATTCTCACTCCATTTAAACTTCACTTTTATAAATGAAACACAACAAAAATTATGTGTATAGTTTGTGATACAATTCATTGGTCAGAACATACTTTGTTTTTAGTATTTATCTGCAATGTCTTGCAGTCTGAAAGTGTATAAACGATATTGCTTTGGTAAAGAAAATACTATGAATTTCTGACCATGATGTATTAATTACGACATAAAGAGATTAAGAAATTCAAGTGATGCTTAAAATAATATTAGGTAAGCATTCAGGTTACATTTTATTTCGAACTGCTCAATTTGAAATGGTCACAATAAAATAAAACATGAAAAGGGATTCCTTTTTAAAAAAAGAAGCGTTGAACATCATACATAAAATACTTTCTGAAATTTATTCAGTGGTTTTAAACACTGGTGTGATAATGTATAATTCATTCTGCATTCATCAAAAATATTTAAGGTGTTTTTAAGGGGAATTCTTATAACTATGTGACTATAATTGGCTGAAATATCAATGATAACACAAATGTGAGAAATCCAGTTGGCATTTCCAAAAATAAATATATCATTTATAATTATTTTCTCTTAATATGCACCACAGCTGAGAATCCTTTTCTTTATCCTGCATGATGTAAATAAGCGAAAGCTATGAGTTAGGATGTGTTTCACTTCTCCAAGGGACTTCTCTGTGGCTAACTAGAACAAGAGATGCATACGTAATTGTTGCTCACTGACATTTAGAGATTCTCCACAGTTTTAGGTCATCGACACGTGAATCCGCATCTGTGCTGCTGAGACCACATCGAAAGTAGGCAAAATCCTCTTAGCAAAACCATTAAAGCACAGTGGGTTGATCATAGAAAGAATTGAAGCACCGTGGCATTTGTTTCTTTTAAACCTACACTGGAATTTCATTTTATCTCCTGTAAACTTCGTCTTCCCTTCCCTTCCCTTCCCTTCCCTTCCCTCACAAGGACATAGTGTTTTTGTTTTTGGCTGAAGAGTCTGTCTGTAGGCTTCCACCAAACTGGTTCAATTTGTACAGGAAGACTTTGACTTTCAAAAAGGGATAAAAATAGAGGTGTAATAATTAAAAAATATGATCAACTAGAGAGAAAATGATGAAATAAGAAGAAATACGTCGTTTTCTAGGTTTTCGTTAAATGTTGGATGAGCAAAAACTTTTGATGGAGCTTTTTAACAATACGGGTAAAAGTTTATATAATAGAAACTGATTATTTGCTTTTAGACTGAACCAGTTAGACAGCCCAAGGCATAAACAAGCCATGAAGGATACAGGATTTTTCATGCAGGAAGTATACATCATAAAAACTTTACAGTGTAGTTAGGTTTGCTAAAAATGGCTACTGAACTAAGCATAATTTCATGTATTTAGACCCATAAAATAAACCTAGATTTTCGATAGGACATGCACTGTTGTCAGTTAGAATTTATTTTATCAGATATTTAGTGTTTAAAAATAATCAGGTGTTTTTTTTTTTAAATATTTTATGTCTTGTAAAAGAAGAAGTTTGAATTATTTGATGAAGAAGTACTTTGTTAAAAAGGTGAACGTCTCATATTTACACACAATAAAACCCACTATGCTTTTGGGTTGATAGAATTTTACTGATATTATTTCTAGTTAAGTTTATAAACATTTATAAAAGGTGAATTTAAGATTATTATTACTATATATTTCTGATTTAAAAGTATGGTCAAATGTGATAGTTGTCATCATAAATACAGTTCTCATGTAGTTTAATAGTTATGTCAACAGCCATGATTGAAATATATATATACTCTAGGTTTCAGTTTTCTGATGCAATTTAGGATTTTTTTGCACTTCCATGAAACATGTGGTGTTCTGTGCAATTGCAATACATATTTTCACAAAAGAGCTGACTTGACTGAAAATCTTGAGCATAACACGAAAGAGGAACTCAGTGACAAAAAGTGACAAAAGCTACACTTTGCATGTTGCTGTTGCATGCGTGAGTGCTATGAAATGTTTCGGACATCAGCAAGCACTTTCAGCACTTTCTTCTGCACGCTCTAAGGGGGACAGAGTCATTCACAGGCCTTATGTGATCCCAACCCACTGTTGAGCATAAAGATAAGCTGATAATAACCTTATTTACTACACACAGAAAAATATGGATATGTTTGAAGTTCAGTACTCTGAACCCAAAAAGACAGAAGCTGATATGATTTATTTTAAGACTAAAATAAAAAAAACTCCAAGTCACGAAGAACCACTGAAGCAGAGCATGAGAGTGGAAATCTCAAACTAAAATCTTGCAGACTTAGTTCCTATTGTCACAGGAAGCAATGTGTTGTGAAGTCAAAGCACCAGGAAACAAGTCATCATGCGAGAAACTAACAGAAGCACATGCTGCTAAAACCTAAAGGTCAGCCAGCGACACTGTATTTATACCTGGACCAAATGTCAACACAGTGAAGGACACTGTTCTGAAAACAAACAGCTTTCTGGCTAAAAGCTAACATCATCCCTGGTAAGGGCCAAACGTCTGGTTCTGTGTTTACAGTATACAATCTGATCACCAGGCGTTAATGACTTTTAACGCTGCTGCACAGAATGAAGACAGGAACAAGAGCGGATAAACAAAGGAAAACACAACTCCAATCCACTTTAGATAAATGATAGAAAACTTTTCATTCATTCAGCACCAAGAGAGACAATACAAAGTGATATCTGTCTTAATAGTTCAACTTTACTGATTTGGTGAGGCAAACATTGAGGTACTTATTCATGTTAGAGGCAGAGACCTGCTTGTTCTGTGCATTCACAGCCGGTATGTTTTCAATTGAACCTTTCCTTCCCAACAGGCTGCAGGATGAGAAAACACAGGCGAGGTGCAGGTTGTCGTCATGTATACATTCTGTTCTTCATTCTGTTGGGCGTGTGGACCAGCAGCTTTGTATGATAAATCTCAATGGATTTGGTCTATAATACAAGGACAATGTGCATATTAAATTTTCTTGACATTTCAATTGTCTAGAAAGGTGAAAGTAGCTTTAATATGAGTAATTATATCTGTGTCTTAAATAGAAATTCACTAATCAGATTCAACAAACAATTTGGTGTCTGACAGACCATCATATATTTTAAGTTATTCCACTTTATTTTGTAATAAAGCAGACTAAGTATTATTAGGAAATTAAAACTTAAAACTTTGGCAAGTCTGGTTAATTCAAGTTGACAGTCTTTTATACAGTCCTAAAAAAATAGCCTTTGTTTGGCTGATCAATTATCACTATAATACCAGAGGCAACATCACACTGTGTGTATGTGAGAGCAGTCAGCGTTACACAGCTCTGCAGTGGAAAAGAGCACGACTAATATACCACAGCAGACTAAACAGATCAGAGTTGACATTGTAAAGTAACGTGATTAATAAGCACAATTAGCACAGAGTTGTTAAAGCAACCTCTTAGCACTTACTTGGGATATCTTCACTGATAGTAAAAAGATTGGATTGGATTTTGAGTTTCTGGCCGCCCAGTCACCAATCAGTGCTGGTCTAATGCAGGATCTACTGATTTATCTTTGAAGAGTTCTTTAAACTATATTTCCCGCAACACAAGATCACTAATCTAATGTTTATGCCGTCAGCGGTGTCATCACAGCACCATGTCGCTCTTGTAGACCCTAAAGTGTTCTTGGTCAAGACTGTCAGCTTTTGGGTCCAGATCACCCTGTGATAAATCTGACATGTTTCTCCTCTGATCCTCCTGATGAGCTCTTTGAAGCACTGTCAGCCTGTATCAGCATAGCAGTGATTTCTGCTGGAAATCTGACACCAGGAAAGGCAGTTTGGGTTGGGTCAGTTGTGAGGTTGGTGTAGCGCTTATTGTCCTCAGATTCAATCCAGAGCTTAGGTCACATGACAGGGGGGAGCACCATTTTGCCCAATGGATTTGGGGGAAGGAGCCCACTGCATTAGATGATCAGCTATTTTCCTCTCCACACAGGGAAAATTAGGCAGGAAATGACTGTTATTACCCTGACATGGCTAGTGCCTATTTGGATATTTGCACTGTTCTCTTGTAATTACAATAAACATGCCATATACTTCTGTTCCATCAATTTTGTAGAAAGCGTCGGCTTTTATAGCAGTTAGTCACATTCTGTTGTGTAGTTGGGAAGGTGGGGGGGGCTATTATTCAACACAAGGCTCGTTTTCCTGGCAAAGATAATTCAATAGAACCACAAAACCTGCCTTCAGCTATCAGGATGTGGTTAATAAGCAGAAAAAGGGAAATCTTGCTGTGTTGACACAACAACATCCTGGCTCAATGTAAAACCAGATGCAGGGACCATTAACAAGCAGCAGGATAGAATGAGACGAGATAGCTTTGCCAAATAACGAAGCAACACAGTCGCATGTAATCCGTGTAACTCCCCATCGTCTCCACCATAAACATCTCTTATCAATCCTCTGGAGCAGTTATGTGACCAGTTTAGTTCTTTGTTGCTCAAAATCTAAGGAATGAAACAGGGACTGTGTCTGGCATGTTTATAAAACACTCCCTAATTTGGGAGAACATGGTGTTTATGAAAATACATGTATTTTGTCCAAAGGTTTCAGTAGATTTATTTGAGAGGCCCCACATGTAGCTCAGTGTCACACCCAGGAAGCTTAATTTGACAGCAGCCATTAGCACAAAGCCTCAATGTTTCTGTTTTAATTAACCTGATGAGTCTTCACCTATAGCCAAGAATCCAGTCTGCCGAGACCTGTTTGTGTCTTAGCACATGAGTCAGGAAGTTCCTGCTTCGTATAACTGACAGAAGATGATTTATAACGTGGCTTGCCCCATTTGAGCAATCGAGTGTTTAGATTTGAAACACAAGAGGGAAAATATTGTGATTGCTTCACTTTCAGATGGTGTGTACTGAGACAGCGGGGATGACAGCACCACTGTTACGCATTAAACTCAAAAGCTGCAAGTCCCAACATGCCAGAGTACGTTAATGGGATTGGGAAGAAGCAGTTCTCACACAGTAATCTGCGAACCTATCTAGGAATTTGAAAATCATCACACACATTGTGGCACACAGTGTTTTTATAGTTGGCACAGCCAGATTAGATTATATGGACGTTTAGGATTGTCTCTGCACTCTAAATATTGCTGAATGATTTCTTCACTTCCACAATGCTCTCTTAATGGTGTTAGTAACAAGTTTGTTCAACAAAAGGGGGGGAGGAGATATTATGTAAAATCGACTTTTTTGAGGTTTATTGACATTATGATGTCAACAAATTGAAGTCAATAAAATGAATAAAGCTGGAAAATATTTATAGTGCTGCAGACACACATACACACACACACACACACACACACCCAAAAACACCTTTGGGTTATATCTTTATTTTTCACATGCCTGTTTTGGCATTTAATGCAGGGCATATGAAATGCAACGCCTATTTGATTTCTTGAAATTCAGACTGCATTTGGCATAAATAAACATGCAAAATTAGTGAAATTGCGCCATTCTGTCTGGTGAAATCTCCCCAGAGGACCTAAAAGGAAGTTGTCCACAACCAAACATATCCCAGTCCCCGAAGACCACAGATGGCCTCAGAACCTCAGACCACCAACCAGAAACTCATCATCCTGCTGAAACAACACCAAACCAAAGGGGATGGCCACTCCGATTCCCAAAATCATCACCACATCACCAAACCTGTGCATGCATAGGACATTCCACACCCATTGACTGTTCAACTCAATCTGTGCTAGAAACAAGAGTACTGCATCAGGCTTACACAGCAGTAAAGCATGGAAAAAGAAAGGAAAGGAAGGCCCAAGTGACTAAAAAATGTCTTTAAGGGTGCCTTTAATGGCCAATACAGAGAAAATTGCAGTGGACCTATGCCAACCCCTGTGGGAACCTGCTGGGCTAGCAGTTGTTCTTTTCAACACACTTAGTTTTCACTTTAGAAGTGATCTTAAATCAAGAAAATGCTGCATTAGTATAATAACACAAACTACTGTTTTTTTTATACCATCAATATACTGCCTCTGTGTAACACACTGTATAATAGCACGCCTAATCTTTTTCTCTTGACAAAGACTGTTTGAGTCTGACTCAGCCTGGTTTCACAGAGGCTTTTAAAGAAGCATAAAAAAATAGAATTGGGTGTGTTCAGCTTGATTATACAAGTTAGGCTTTTGATGCCGTGAACTCCTCCTTCAGAGGGTTTAGAGTGAGACTGAGCGGCTTAGAGTGAGACTGAGCGGCCGTTGTGAAGACGCTAATACTTTCCAGTAGCTTAATTAGACAGAACAGACCTCAAAAAGAGAAATGAGAGGTTTGTAGTTCCACAGCACCGTAGTAACCCTAGGAAACAGCCACACTAAAATTACATTCAGTTCTCATTTTTTATTCTGCTAAAAAGAAAGAGAGATAATAGTGTAAAATTAAACTGTAAACTTTTTACGTTGGCTTTTTAAAATTGGCACATTCATAGCTAAATATATAACTTATTTCAGTGTATGATGAAAGTTTCAAGACTGAGAAATTTAGGTTCTTCCTAACTTTCCAGGTTGAGTTTTTATGGTCGCAATTTGAATTGAAAGATATTATTAGCATACAAAAACGTATTTTTGCATTATTTTAGCCCCATCAGACAATAAGGATGTTTAACTACTATAAAGAAAGTATAGTAAGCCACTTTTCTGCAAGAAAAGCATTTCTTACACAAGTCCTCTGGACTGCAGAGGACTGGGGTTCAGGTATTTTCTCTTTCAAACTGTTTGGAACATCTGGGGAAAAAAAAAAAAAAAAGATCAACACTACCACGAGTCATGCCAGCAGTGAAGGATCCTTTAAAAAATAATGTGTAGTGTGTATGTTTTGTGGATAAAATAACTTATAATTCCCAGCAATCCAGTGATTTGATGATAGACAATGTTTTTTCTAGCATAATGAAACATCCATTCATAATACAAAGGTATCTCAGGGACAAAAAGATTGAAGGTTGGGCTGAGAAGCCTGGTCAATCTTCAAATTCACACAAACTCCAAACATTGATGAATTAAGAATGAGTCAACAACGGTCAGGATTTTATCTTGTATGCCAGGTCAAATTTCAGACATCTTGATTTCTTTTTTCTTTTTTGACACTTTTGAAAATTAAGTCTTTGCATAAACTTTTTTTTTTTTTTTCTTAATTAAGAAAGTTCTAGCCTGTGAGATACTCCACCTCAGGATACCGTAGGAAGATCTGCAAAGAAGATCCAATAATGCAGAAACAGTAAAGTTTGTTTTGAAACCTCTGGTGAGGACTATATAATTAAAGCTTCTGTTCAATCTTCTTGTTTTAGAGCAGTTTCTCCTAGCAACCCTTATAATCCTACAGCACACACTTAAGAAAATACCCAAGACACCCTCCACAGCACATTCCTAATGGAGGACAGGCTGACCCAAAGGCAGCCTGTCCTCCATTAGGAATGTCCACAGAGTCTCGTAAGAGCTCCCAACACTTTCCCTCTCTTCCCCGGCAGAATCAAGTCTCCTACATGTTGCACACAAAAATAGTTGACAACACCTTCTCAGCCGACATTTTCCCGAGAATCAAATTTTTTGGGGGGAGATATGATCATGTCATTTAGCACTGTAAGTTCCTGTCGAAGAGGGGGGAAGGGGTGCCCAACAGACGATTGCCTGAAGCCTCCATGTCCTTTTGAACCAGGATCCTGGAAAGGCAACCCCCTAACAATTTGGCCTCAAGGTGGGAAGGACACAGCTCATCGATAGCCCTGAGGTTATCAGCAACGCTCCAAAACAAACCCCACAATTAGCCCCCATGGAACAGACAGATAAAGCCAAAAGAATTCAAGCAGAGCCAAAGCCTGAAATCAGAGTGTCACAAAAATACATAATGGACATCCTGTACGGGTATTTTACAAGGATATCACATTAGGGGAGAGGTTTTGAACCTCCTGCTTAGTTTATAAAGTTGTTCTTGAGAACTTTATGTTTCAGAGACAGGGGCCTGTTTTATATCCAGCTGTCCACAGTGAAAATATGAAAAATATGTGATTAAAAGTGTGCCAAAACAAAGTAGATAACATTTTTCTTCAGTTCTTGTCTGCTCTTTCGAGCACACTCTGTGCCTTGAAAAGATGTTCATACTGCCTTATGTTTCGGCTTGTATTTTAATGTCAAAACCACAAACACCAACGTTGATAGGGATTTTAGGTGAGGCTAACACAAAGTAGAGGATAATTGTGAAGAAGAACAAATATGTCATTGTTTTTTGCCCCTTTTATTCTGGTACCCTGTGGAGAATTTATCCATACTCCATGCTAAGTTCTTGATGTATGAGATTGAAGATGAGCCAGTGAGTTGAATTCATAAATTCTATTTATTAATACCAAAATACATCTGTTCCATTTTTCTTGCTACCTGTAGGTGTTAGCAGGACAAAATGTCAACAAGCAACAGTTGATAACTTCCTTTGTTAGCCTCTAAGCTTCGCCCTAAAGAGGGCGTTCCCTAGTGTGTCACATCCACCATGTAGCTTTGAAGGCGTTTCCTAACATGTCATTTCTTGTAGCTTTAGCTTTGCAACTAGCTAAAAGAGATAGAAGGAAAACACAGAATTATGTATTTTCAACAACCCCCAAGGAAAATACTGTGAAATGTTGCACATTTAGCGACTTAATTTTCCCACCTTTCTTTTTTTGCATAACAATTTAAGCTTAGTCAAACTGGATGGGGAAAACAATTCTAACAGGAAGTTTCTAGAACTAATACTAAAATCTAGTCTGGGCTCTGACAAATGGATATATTTTGAGCTACATGTTCAGAGTTTTTATCCTGCTTGAAGGTGAATCTTTGTACCGTTCTCTAGTTTTGTGGAGTTTCTAACAGATTTTTATTTCAAGGATTCCCATGTATTTAGTCCTATTAATCTTCCCATTGTCTGACCAGCTTTTCTGTCAATGCTAAAGGAGAGCATCCCCACAGCATGATGCTGTCACCACCATTTTTTTAACACAATATATTTAGCAAAAATGCATGCTCCAGATGACAATTAATTGATTACTAAATTAATTGTTGTTTATCTTAATAACCAATTTGTCACTATTAGTCTGTTTAATAATTTCAGCCCAATGTCAGTTCAATATATTTTGTAAAACAAAAGTAAAGCTTTTTAAAAGCATTTATAATTGTCCTTCCACAACAAAATTATGCACCATTTTGTTTTGGTCCAACACACTCAATCAGCTTTGTAGTTATACCATGACTGAATGAGAAAGGCTCATAAGCTACTGAATTTGCTTCTAGATTATAAGTTTTAATAATAATATCACCTTTGTGTGAGCAAGAATCAGGAGGAGTGTGATACTACTGTCTAAAATTTGTTTTTATTTGTCTTGGAACCAGTTAAACAGCACTACAGTGAAATGAGCAGAGGAAGAGGCAGGACTAATGCATTTGTTTACCACTGACCACACACTGATCCTTGCTTGTTGTCTGGTTTAATGCAGCAGCCTGGCTTGTATCAGCCGTTATGTTGTGACAACACACTGACTCATTAAATTCATTTTGTGGTGCCTCGGCGGTTAGCTGTGGGTCTGGAAGGAAAACTAAATTAGGAGCCGGATTACTCACTGGAATTTAAATAACCCTATCCTGGACATTTTTTTCCCCCCTGAAATAAATAAATAGGAAGCATCATTATGTCTGAGCAAAGCACTGACAAGAGATGGGAAAAAAACAAAACAAAAAAACCTCCCAAAAACATGTACAGTGATGTCAACTATGTTAGACACCTTTACCCTACAGGACCTCTCAGGCCACAAACTGATTTCATAGAACATAAGTTGTATTTCACTGAAACAGGAACTGAGACAACACGTAAACACAGACAGGATTTAACACTATCTTATCAAGCTGCTATATTGGATGCTGCAATAAATACAAGACGGAGATGAGACCTTTACACACACTTGTGCATTTTAATGGTACATTTTTCAGAGTAGGCGGATAATTCAGCAGAGCTTCAATGTTTTTTTTTTTAAAGAAAAAAATGGAAGTGAGGGCACAAGTTTAAGTTTATTTTCATTTTTTGGATAAAAACAGCTCTAATGTACCACATGCATCCATTTATATTTGAAAAAAAAAGTTTTACAAAGAAACCACAAGGTTTAATAGCTATCAACAACCTTCCGCTATAATTCCAGCTGGATAATTGACCACTATCCAGTCAGAATCTATTTAAATTGGTTGATTTCTTGGCATAGACCTGACCTTTGCACGCATTTCAAAAAGCTGGGGAAGACAACTGTGTTTTGGGGAGGCATTGTCCTTTGTATTACCAGTTTTGGTGTCTTTTTGGGGTACTTGATACTTCCAACGGGTTTCAACCAGTTAGCCTACATTGTTTAAACAATCCAGCAGTTGTCAAGGTACAAGTGTCAGTGTCAACACAGAAAACAGAGGAAGAGAGGAATCCACACTCCAAATTGTATGCTTTCAAGCTTGACAGAAATTTGCAGCTGGAGAATCCAAATGTTTTCTGCAAAAGGTTTGGTTAGATAAGACAAAGATTTAGCTTTTGGACAACAAGTAGAACATGTATGTGTGGAGGAGTCAAGGCGAGGCTTTCCAATATACCAACTGTCAAGCATGGTGGTGGCAGCATTATGTTGCAGGTCGATTTCATTATTTTTCTACATCACAGAAAAATAAGAAAAATAAAAATATGTAGAGAAAATAATTTTCACCACGTATGTAGAGAAATGGAGCATTTGTTGTCCCACATAAATAGCTCAGCCAATTTAAAGATATGTGGGCAATGAGGCTTTAATATAACGTTACTAAATAACTGAATAGACATCAACAAAACGCTTCATTGCAAGTCAAGTGTTGGGATTTTTTTCTACACTCAGTTCTCACAGTTAAGCCCTGTTGAGTCGCTGTTGACTTTGCTATTTCTAGGTAATGTGCAGTCATATACAAACATCCCAATAAGGCATGTTTATTAGATTAAAAGTACATTTTAAAAACAACAACCTCGCAATTGTTTCACATTGCGAGTTACTGGAATAAATGAACTTTTTAGTAATAGTCTAATTTATTGCCGTCTTTCCCATCCCACTGTGCTATTTGCTGTTGCTGTACCTGCTAAGGTGTGTCCATTAAGGACATCATGGAGAGGCTTGCAGAAGATTAGCAGTTGAGTGTGTTTGCTTCTGCATCCCTGCGATACGAAAATAAACACGCCTTTGAATTAAATGAGTCTGTATATTTTATTTCAAATCCCTTATTTTCTCAGCTGTGTCCATTCTCCATTTTGTTCTTAGGCTAAGTGGCAGGTTCCTTCTAGCTAAATGTACTGTATCTGTAATAAAACGTATGACTTGGAACAAGTAAATGTCCAAAAACAAAGTGGCTTTCTTTATCTTTTTCCCAATTTCAACCTCAAACGTTAATGTATTTTATTGGGATATAATGTGACAAACTGACACAAACCATGGTGTAGCTTTATGAAGTTAAAGGTAAATGATGCAATGCTTTTCAGAAATGGTCACACGTGTGCCTCTAAATTCAGCCTCCCTAAGTCAGTACTTTGTAGAACCAATCTTCTCTAATTACAGCTGCAGACCTTTTGTGGCATGTCTTTAACAGCTTTCCACATTTTTACAGATTCCTCTTCACAAAATAACTCAGTCAGTCAGACTGAACTTTGAATTGACAATTCAATCCATGATTATGTACTTCTTTGAGCTAAAAAAACCTCCGTGGAAATATACTGTATGTATATGACATTCTCACACTTTTCTAGCAGCTTTAGGTATTCTATAAGCCAACATAAAAACGTGATATGTGCTCACATTGCTTTATATTGTCTGTAATTGCCTTTTTTTCTTCTTCTCAGGATTGCCATTCTGTCTATGGTCCTTGCGCATAGTGGTTCTATAATTGTCTAAATAAGGAAGGATGACAAAGAGACATGGCGGCAGAACTAAAGTTGCACAGCTCATCAGGACCATACAAATTTTTGCTCTAAAAATAATCGAGTTTTAAACAAGCCTAACTGCAACCCACTTCATATAATCACCCATATCCAAATTTAAACGTTCATGGTCTTTTAGCCACTAGTAAATTGTTCCACCACACCAAAACCCTCTTGGCCACGCCAATTTCTATTGTGTGACACAGAGCATAAAAACAGTGGCGAGCACACACAATGGAGGGTCGCCGCAACGCGCTAGAAATAATCATAACAATGACGGCTCTCGTATTTATAGTTGCAAAGAGACTCCCAAGCAGCGCCAAAGTGCTTTGTTATTAACAGGAAGAGCTGCTCCCCATCAAGAACAGACAGCACTTCTCCTTAACGGGTGATTCATGTTCAAGGTTCTCACTGTCTGCAGGTTACCAGTAAGGCTGTAAATATTAACCGAAAATGCAAATGCAGCATAAAAATAGATCCACATGTCGTGTCCAAGCAAACGAAAACAAAAGGGTTGCAGAGGCAACGGTGCGTTCTGATTGAAAAACGGCTTTCCAAGCATCAGTAGCCAGACAGAGATCATTGGGTCATCTCGCATCTGTAGAGCTCTTCCTGAGTGAAACCTGGGATAATCGAAAGCGGGAGCAAAAACAGAGACAAAAGGGGAATAGAGATTGCTGCTGATAGCCAGCGCCAACATTTCATCAACAGTAATGACAGCAGCTGAGAGGGCGACGTGTGCAGGCGAGCTGCCAGATAGACAAAATGAGGGGTCCTTTAGTGCATTGTTTGATAAGAGAGGATGTTTCTTGATTGTCTCCTATCAGGTCACCAGAACTAGCAGGAAAAGAATAAGTGACTCACTTAAGATTAAGCGCCCAAGTGAAATACGATTTCACCGTGACACAAGTGACACAAGTGTCCACACCAAAACACCAGATAAAACACATTTCAGAGCAACAAAGACTGAGAATGAAATGCTGGTGCTTCAGGTTTACAGATTTCTCTCATGTAAACAGATTCAACTCGTGGAACACCTCTGAGGCATTGTAGTGTTTTTGCTCACTTTTGTCAGCAAACACACCTGCAGGCTTAAGCATGCCTCTCCACTGTATTTATAATAATAAGCAGACATGCTTAAATTAAAGTTGCACTTCCTCTTTTGTGTCCAAAGCCCCACTTGTTGAGAGAGTGGGAGTTTAAGTGATGGACAGATGCATTTCATCCCCAGACATGGCTTCCTTTGGCTCATTTATGACATACGCCAGTATGTCAACATCAACATCAACATCCTTCCTGCAAGAAGAAGCCTTTTCGCTCCGTATTTTGTAGAGAGATTTTTTTTTCACGAGCTTTCAGTACTTTTTTAGGCTGAGGCAAAGTCAAAAGAGAAGGAGAAAAACACATAAATATTAGCAAACTACAAGGGCTTTGTCCCTCTGATCTACACAAACTGCTTGGTATATTACAAGTATCAGCTTAGCCTGGTAAAAACCAGCCCCTTGTTCTACTTTCTTCTGCTGAAGTTTTAAAAGACTGGATCTGATTTTACCTGGTTCTTAGTGTTTATCCATGATGCATGTAAGGTGCCAGATCATTGAAGCTTACATGTGCTGTTAACAAACCTGTGGGGACTAGGGTAGCGACATCTTTGCCAGCAACAAAACGTTTTAAGCATTTATTTTGCTCCAACTTGAATTGCTCAATGGCTTCATTCACTTCCTCTGCTGTCATTGCCAAACTAAGAAACTATATAGGCCTATTAGAAATTGATCCCATTGTTGGTAACTTTTCATTTTTGGCTGAATTTCAAGTGGAGATATTCGGCTGAATGGGAGAAATCTCAGAAATGGCATCAAAAGGAGAGGAAAACCAAGAGGAAGTGCGTCGAAAGGCAATGGCCAGACTAGCATCATGTTTGCTGCTTTTCTCCTGTTCAGAGGTTACTGTGACCAGAGATTGAAGCCAACTTTACATTTTTATGAACTCTTCTTTACTTTGCAAAGTTATTTCATGCATGTGTCATTTTCAGCATTAGCAGCATGCCTGATTACAAAATAATGCTATTCCTGAAACATTATATTTTGGGAAATATAAACATGCAAAGTTTGTCACAGTTATTAGCACCCTGTGAAAGATGTGTAGACAGCAACAGTGGGAAAAATTATCGTTCAGTAACATTGCTTTTTGTCTGTTTTGTTTTGAAGTCGGATCTGAAGAGTTTCAGGTGAATTCAGGTCAGAACTTGGCAGGAAAGCATGGATCATTCCTGCCTTTTTTCACCTCGGTAGGCTGCTGCTGGTGGTGAAATGGTTCCTTTTTGATCCTTCTCTGTGGTTCTCTTTTAGTCTCCAACATTAACAGCAGACAATTAAGAGAGCAGCTACTTATTTTATGCATTCTCTGACTTATGATGAACACAAATTACCCTTAATTAAATAGCACTAAGCACCCCCTACGACCTTGCATTATAATTAGGTATATCCAATGGAAGGATGGGTAGCATGCATTATGTCATATTTGTAACTGAGACAAACGGATATTTGTGGCTTTTAGAGCATTTATAAACAGTAATCTAACTTGCAGCCAATGTGATTTTGATTGAGACAATTATTTCTCAATGTGGGATTTTCCTAACAAGATGTTTCTTATTACTGGAACTTCCAGTCTGGAAGTCGGAGTCCTGACATGAACTTCATTGATGGTCTATGCAGGGAGCTAAAGATTATGGTAATGGCAAGGAGGCCTCACAACAAAACAAAAAAATCAACTAAAAATACTAGTATAAACATACTCAGCAACTGCCAACTATGTTTGAATGCTGTAATACCATTAACATCTTTACCACTGACCACTGAGAAGCGCATAAAATACATGTCAAAAATAGATAAAACAGATAAAGGATATTCACTTTCCAAATTTATACAACTTTTACAATGTTTTATTAACTTTATTTTTCATTTCCTATCAGAAAATGACTGAAGGTCTGAGACCACAGAAAGGAAAGTTATTCATGTCATGTGGTGAGCTGTGAGGACACAGTTAAAATACATCTTGACCACTGATGGGAGACCCTCCTATCTGCAGGACACAGAACTCGGTGGCACTATAAGTCAACTTTGCTGCTCCACTTTATCTGTATCTTCACTGAACATGAGCATTCTTTGAGGGGGCTGGAGGGGGACATGAAAAAAATAATGTCAAAACAGCAGGGAGGGGGGTGGACTGTAAACTCTGGATGTGGATTTTTTTTTTGTGAGTTCACGATAAGCGCAGAGCTGCCTCACTGAGCTTCCTTATTAGAAAAAAAAAAAAGAAAATTTCCCAGGCAGACTGAAAGGCTCAAGGCGAGGAAACTCCTGTCATGGAGTAGGAGGTTTCCTTCTCCGGATAAACTTTGGCAACCAGGATAATTCATCTCTGGAGTGACTGTTGGTGAATCAGCCTCTTTATAGTTTAGTCTATATCCTGGTGAGCCCAAAACGACTTGGGCGAGGCTAGGGCTTGGCTTTTTTTGTTGCCAAACTTGTGGTTTTTCTATTGTTCTCTTTTCCTCCACAATGTCAAGCTTTTAAATTGGAAAACTAGATTCTTTTCACACTCTGTCTTAATCTCCCATGTAACGAGAATAAGCATTCATGTTTAATTCAATTTAAGATATTCTTTATAACTTCGATTCAATCCAAGTCCAGGCAGGAGCTTTAACACCACCTAGTGGAGGGAAGAAGAACAAAGCCCCAACCCGTCTGCAACAACATAAATAAAACAAAGCAACAGACAAAAGAGCCAGATGTGTACAATGTTAGGTTTAATTCAAGAGCGTGAAAGTCGAACAATATTAAAGAAAAGACATGTTTAGTCTACTTTTGATATCAGAGGAAATGAGCTTCTGTGGGTCTTAATATTTCCTGCTTTCCCAAGGATCAGCCTCTGAGACGGCCTTCAGTCTTCTGGGAATCTTATCACCGACGTCCCAAAAAGTACGGAGCAGATGCTCCACTCGGTTAAAAAAAACACACACACACACACACACACACACTCACACACACCACACAGAAAACAAACATTTACAGACACAATTATTTCACTCACATATTCAAAGTTACTTCTTCTCCCAAACTAACGTTGTGGAAAAAAAGAAAAGAAAAAGTTTGGCACATTTGAAAAGTTAGTGTTTTCTGTTTGAGGTCTGAAGGAACGAGGCTTTAGTGTTCTGAAAATATTTTCTCAACTTCATCCACCCAGTCACAAGGAGATTCTTCCTCAAAGTCCCTGTGTGGACAGAACACACAATACAATGAATGTTAACAGTGTTTTCGTAGGAGAGCTGTTTTATAGAAACGATACAAAGCTAACACATTCCAGGCATTCTGCAGGTACTCAGACAGCTCACTCTGTCCACATCGATATTCAGGGTCTGAACTGTTTATTTTTACACAGACTGGCTCAGAAATATACGGAAAGTCCAACTTATCCATAAAAATGAACAGGAAATGTTCACATTTTGGGCATTCCTTTGTATTTCTGACCATCTGGAGCTTCATTATTGGACTTTATGTGTGATACTTGGGTTTTTCAGGATAACCTCTGTTTTTGTTTCAGGGCGGAATGATCGAACAGCAAACAACTTGAAATTCAAAAACTAGAATTGTGTGCAGAAGGGTACTACCACTAATATTAAGCTTCATTTTAATCACACTCTCTTTGAAGCCATTAATAAGACATTTGCATGAACACTCTCGTTATCATAGTTAGCAAAGTTTATTTAAATTGGTTGCTTTCCTGGGGCTTATGCTGTGTTCCAGTCAGAACTGGGAGATTCTAACCTCTCAGTCAGAAAAATCAACTGGAACGCCCTTTCAAGTCGGACTTCCCACTCAGAAATTTCAGCCACTCTGACCACCCCAAATCACGACATGTAAGGTCGACTTTGCATTTCAGCGTGGCTGCTCCTCACATCAACAGTAGTCAAATGTGGTGGAAACATGTTGCGTCTTATTCACCGTTTATATTTTAGATTGTTCTCTCTACAAGAACATTTTGTGAAACCTGTTGGTTTCTAATGTGACTGAACATTAGAAACCACCTAATGTGGCACAAAAAACAACATGGAGAGCTTTTCAAAAATAGTGATAAGCATTTAAACTTGTCACATTTTCTTATGTTACCGCCTCAGTGCATTTTATTGTGATTTTATCAGTTAAACTAACACAAATACTGCTTTTCCTTCCGCTTAACGGCCAATATTCACTCAAAAATCTAAACTTGTGACTAATTCATGACACTTATTTTTTAGCATTTTTTTTTAAAAGAAGAAAAAACTTCAATGTACATTTTTAAAATATTTTTATTTTCTTGTTAAGCACTTCTGGATGGATGCAGACTGCATTTCATCGCTCTGTACTTGTGACGTGCAATGACAAAAAAGTTGAATTCTAATTCTAACTGACACTACATGACAAGAAAGATGACACGTCAACTAGAACATAAAATGTGTGGGAAAAAAAAGCAAACGTTCTTACGTGTCCTCATCATCAGAGCGAGGCTGCAGTCTGTACTCGTCCGCTACTTCTAGCTCGGGCCCATCGGTGTCATCACCCTGTTGCCGGGAGAGGGGCCCAACCAGTGGGTTGTCATCTGGAAACGGAAAAAAAACCCCTGCATCAAATAAAACCTTTTACACCATCTGGAATGATTTAAATGTTTCATTGAGGATGCTTAGGGCAAAAAAAAAAAAAAAAGAAAGCGTGCTCTTGACCTCCTCTGTGAATTAAAAAGGTGCTGAAAGCTTTGTTCAGCTGGGCCTTCTCCAGCAGGCCCAGGAGCCGCTCGGGAGCTTCCCGCACCCACTGCTTTCTCTGCCTGCCGGCCTCTGAGTCACCTGCAACAACAAGGAAGGAACACTGGGATCTAGTTTTCTTGCAAACAGCTCAGGAAATTAAATTTCGCCGCTGTCGTACTTTCACGGGTGGAGCCGGTCTGGCAAGCCGCAGCCATGCTGTCTGATGAAGCCAGGCTGGCGTTGGCCAACATCTGCAGCACGGCGCTCGGTGACTCAGCCGTCCACTGCTTCCTACAGCCTGGTTCTGAGCTCTCACAGCAGCTTTTAGGTACATCTTCACCCAAGCCTGTCGCAGTAAGACATTAATCAATTAATCGCATTATAAACTAAAATGAGCTCAATGAGTCAATTAATATTTTTTAAAGGGCAATTTTGTTTGGAGACCCCATAATCCATTTTATTTACAGTTTCTGTTTTTCTCGTCCTTTTGCTCGATTTTGGATATTTAAAATAGATTTAGGTTCCAAGTGTTTGCAAAATGGAGGTTTATTGTGCAAACTTGCATTATTATACTATAATCAACATATTACTTCAAAACAGTCACACAACAATATTAACGTCTGTCGCAATAATGTTATTCATATGATAGAACATATAAAATAAAGTAATAAATTATCATGAAGTGCAAACATTTGTTATACCCCACCTCTAAATAATATTCAAATTATTTTTAATCCATAATCCAAATCTCACCACCATTTTCATGTTTAGTTCTTGTTCATTTTAAATCTATACAAACTATTTAATAAAATTATTTTATAATATTACAAACACTATTTTAAGGTATGTGACTGTACACCACACTATTAAGTTCCACATATTATTGTTCTTCCTCTTCACACTTCTGCTCTGATTCATGCTGATGGTTGACATGAAACCCAATAAAATACACTTGAGTTTGAGGATGTAGCCTAAAAACAGAGTGAAAATGTTTCAGGATTAGGAATGCTTTGCTAAGACAAGTTAAAATCAAGCGTATTGAACTTTCCACCTTCAATTGTTGATGTTTTTATTAAACTCTTCTCTCCCAGGAAATTGGCCACTTTCCGCCCTTCTTCCTTCTTCCATCGACCCGTTCGCCTCTTCTCTCCCTCCTCCTCTGAAGCCTGTAAAGGGTTCAAACCAGAGCAGTAAGTGCAGCGCGTAATAAAACCTGAACCAACACGAGCTTTGTCAGATTCCAAAGATGAGGGATATGAGTAAGAGTTTCAACTGATTTTGACATTCCTGTCAAAGGACAAGCTGTAAAATCACTCTGTGAAATCAGAGCGTCTCCACCTGTGGGGGCAGATGAGAGCGCAGGAGTCTGGAAACCCGGTGAGAGGTCAGGATTGTGCGCACCGACGGCCGGTCTTTTGGATTGGTCTTGAACATGTGCTTGATCAGGTAGTGCAGCTCGTAAGGCAGGTGGTTGGGGAGTGGAGGGTACGCGCCCCGGCACACCTTCAGGATCAAACTCTTCCAGCTGGACGCCTGGAACTGAACGCAAGAAATGGGAGTAAGGGTCAGAGAGACAACAAGCCACAAAAACACAACAGCTAATTTAACTCAGCTGACAACATGAGGCTGATCTAGCTGATTTTAGTCAGTGACTCATAAATATTTAAGCAGCGGTCCGGTCGGTTAAACCCAGGGCACGGGAGGACGAGTACCGGGTGTTGCAGGGTGCAGAGCTCGTAGAGGACGCAGCCTAGCGACCACACGTCACTGCAGAACACAAAAAGACAGAAGTGGTTATTCACACAATGCAGACATTTGTCATGCACAGTCACAGAGAATTACGATTACATCAGTTACATAACTCCTGCTCAGATGGGAACTGAGACTAAGCTTGACTTCAAAACTCCACCTTGTTTTTTTTGTTTTTCTTTTCTTTACATATCCTGCCCTGACAGCTGAGTGAAACAGTAAATTGCCCTGAACTGTCAGGGATAAAATCACACATCTCTCCTGTTGCACCACTGACTTTATTGAATTAGCTAATCAATTGTTCCGACGATTAAATTCTGCAGATTTTTCGTTTAACTTATTAAGCTTATTTTCATACAATATTTGAAATACGTTCAAAAATGCAAATAAGCAAATAACTTGATTCTTTTATACACAAGAAAATAAAAATGTTATTGCCCAAAACGCAGCAACACAGCATTCGGTGTGTGATCGATTATTTGTAGCAAAGGATGCATCTGCACCTAAAAAAATACTTTTAACATCAACATTTAAAAAGCTCAGTCTTTCCTGGTTGAGTTTAGGACTGATATGTTGACGGGTTTCTTTTTGGATTAAATGAATAATAGTTGCACAGCAAAAAGCGCTTAATAGGAGATTTTTTTATTATTTTTTTTTTAAGAGGTTCTCACGTCAATGCAACCACACTCAAAGTCTGCAACCCGTGACTACCAGCAATTCAAGAAAAGCAACAAATTCTCCATCCACCAGTACTCCACAAGGGACTGCCCAACCTCCCAAAAGATGCCCCCGTCCAGCACATTGCCCGGGGTGTTTCTAAAAAGAAAACCACATGTAGAAGTGAATGATAATGTTTCTAATTGTAAAACTGCAACTGAATAACTGAAGGATTTCCAGATATGGTGCATAATATGATTAACCTCTGCAGAATTTGTGCAGATATCTGTATGTAGGCCAGCGTTTTGATCTGCAGGCAGAAGCACATTAAAAACTGGCAGGAATCGGTAAAGGCAAGCCCACCATGGGCTTAGAGAATCTTCTGAAAACAACTCCTCCACAAATCCTTTTAAGCAGCAAAACTTATTGCTGGAAGGGGCTGAAGTTCTTCAGGAAATCTGCGCTCTGTGGTTACTTAATATATGTGTGTGTGTGTGTGTGTATATATATATATATATATATATATATATATATATATTTTTTTTTTTTAAGATAGATATCCTCCTGGCTATAGAGACAAGAAACATCCAAACTTTTATTAGAGAAATAAAGAAAATCATTGAAGTCTGGGTTTATGTCTGGCAACATGTTGTTGCCAACAAGACAAACCAAAAACATAAGAGTTTTTCAGCAACTAAGAAGTACGTATATATTTATTGTTGCAAAAGTCAAATCAGTTTGGTTTGTCTGTTTAAATATTTTTAATCACTAAATGATTCATAATTAGGTTTATAACTGCTGCAGCGTACCTCTTGTTGTTGTACGGCTTGTTGTCCCAGATTTCTGGTGCCACATAATACGGCGTCCCAACATATGCCTGAGCATAAGCTTTTGAGCTGCAAGAAATTCACAGTCATTCTTTAAAACACAGCAGCGAAAGCGGCAATGAGAAATCAGCCTGGACAGGCGATCTAAATGTGTTTTCCTGCAGCACCTGTTCAGAACACAAGCAGAGCCGAAGTCCCCGAGCTTGACTGAACTGTCATCAGTCAGGAAAATGTTCTGCGACAGGAAATGAGACCGAAGTGGTGATTTAACATGAGGCAAAACATAAGAGCATTGAGCTGTGGCAAAATGACATTATGCACAAGAGGGTGATCATGCACTCGTCTCTGTTACGGTTGAGCAATTCACTTCAGCCCGAATGTTAATCCATACTTTAATGCAACTCTACCTTGGACTTTAAATCTCTGTGCAAAACCCTTTTATCATGAATATGTTTTGCACCTGCACACATCTGAGCGAACCACTTCAAGATCTGGGGAAGAGGAAAAAAATTTTAGAACAGGGACAAAAAGAAGATCAGTAGCAAAAAAAAAAAAAAAAAAACAGCTTCAGGGAAATCGACCTACATTTTCAACAGTGAATTGAGAGGATTTCTGCTGCTGCTGGATCCTCTGAAGCAGATCTCCTCCACCGCAGTACTCCATAACAATGCACAAGAAGCCATCCCCTGGAAACACACAACCACATTTCCTTTCATCTTATTCAAAGATATTTGCACAGCTCGGAGTAAAAAGTATTCCCAACCCTTGAACTTTTTTTTTTTTTACATTTTGTCCAGTTCGATCACAATCCTTGTTCTGTTTTATTTATATTGTATGGTCTAGACCAGGGGCCAGCAACTTTTATGATCCCAGCTCAATAAAAGAATTGAATACATTTTCTTCAGTTTTTATTGTAAAAGATTATGACAAAAAAAAAAAAGCTTGTTAGAAGCTGCAAACGACTTGAGACTGTGGCCTCTGTTCACCTTCCACCCAAAACATACAGGAAGAGCTACAGTGTAAGAGTTTAAATCAAGGCATGTTTGTATTAGAATAGCTCAGTTAAAGTCCAGACGTAAAATTTATGTAGTCAAATTTTCTCCATCCACACCTCGAGTTTGTCATACGATGTAAGAACCACTACTTTATGTTGGTATAACGTGAATAAGAAAACACAAATGTCAATAAAATATACAAATATACTTTAAGATGCTGTAAGTCATTTTAATTGTACTGTGTAAAATTACCTTCAAATGCCTCCCTGAAAGCCACAATATTGGGATGCTTCATTCTGGACAGTAGAACGGCTTCCCTTCTTGAACTTTGCAATTTGGACTGGTTCTGTAAAATGCGACAATAAACATTGACCAACTCCTGTAAATGAGCAGTAATCTGCCTTTGCTTAAAACATACTTTAATCGGTCACTTTCTTTATAGCTGAAAACTATTTAACTCTTTTTCTAATGTAACAGTCGCCTTTAAGAGTTTTTTCCCCCTAAGTTAAGAATAAATTCCAACTGTACCATACAAAGGATTATTCTATTGTAAATTACGTCAAAGCTACATTTAAAAGATTATGCTCGTACTCACCTTTGGCAGCTGTATTTCCTTAAGTACATACTTTTCCTGAGTGTTTCTGCATTGCACCAACACAGCCCGACCAAATGACCCTTCCCCGATCACTCTAATTTGGGAGTATGTCTCCATGATACTTCACCGAACTACACAACAACAACAAAAAAAAACACACCAGACATAAACCCAGTCATTGTACGATCAAGAAATTTCTTAATAAAGACTGAAAATCTTTTTTTTTTATGCTTATTGTTCATGCAAGGTCAAAGTTTTATAATTAGAAATCAATCAGTGACAATAAATCTACCCATGCACCCATGGTGCTGATGGCTTGGTCGCTACTTCCTTGTTATTGTATGACGTAGCGAAGGACGCCCCTGCATTGCGCAGTGTGGCCACTAGATGGTGGCAGATCCCCATATTTATTTCCTAAAACTGCCTAAAAGTATGTCCCGTTATTGCTCGGATTTACAATGGTGACATTTGATGAAACTTTAATACAGTGAAGTCATATCAGCTTTACTTCTTTTCCGTGATTTTTATTTATTTATTTTAATTTTATGTGAGCCAGTCTTGATACTGTATTTTCCTCAGCTCTGGGTAACTTTTACTGAAGAATATATTTTTCCACAGTGAAATGTTATCAGTATATTCTAAGTACTTCAATGCTACTAGCTAGACATGTTAATTTGATCGATGTCACTCTAGAGACAGAGCCACTAGCCACTTAATTAAATGCTGCCCACTTGTTGTGTTCAAGAAACAAGTCTGCTATAGTGTAAGCTTTGTGACATTTTGCCATATCTTGCTAGATGCAGTCATTCAGATTAGCCATTAATAATATGATTTACAACACTCAGGTGGTGTTTGAATGGCCACTGGCATTAAGGGACCAAAAGTGTGTCAAGGAAATTTACCCCCACTATTAAACCAACAAGAAAATTCATGACCCTATCTGAATGTAACAACTGAAATGGAGGAGCAGCTGGTCATGAAGCATTTTCTCAATCCATTAATGTACAGTTTCAGTGATCATGCCGTGTTTACCTACCTTGGTAGTGAATGGTTGTTACCTTTCTGTCAATTTGAACCCATCTACCCCTGCTCCTTTGACATCAACAAGACGTTTCTGTCTTCACAATTGTCGGTAGATATTTTCTCTCTGGTTGTTTGTGAAAAATTCCAGTTAAAAAATAAGCTGTCCAGATAAGCTATTGCAGAATGAGTCCCGACTATGCGCTTCTTCTGAATTATCTGTAGTAGTGCCCAACATCGTTAGATGGACTAGGGATCAAACTCTGACTCAAACAGGTAAAGTTGAACTCCTTGAAACTCAAATGCAACCCAAATCCTTCAGAATCTATGTTCAAATATGTCAAAACTTTATACAATTTACTAAAACCAGCTTTATTCTTGTGCCTCTTCTGATAAAATTGACACAAGCGCACATAAAGCAGAATAAGCTGTTTTTTTTCCCCTTCAATGCATTATTTTAAAACTCTGTATTATGTGAAATCCTGCTGTGAAAATCAATACTTCATTACCCAGCTGTGCTTTTACTGACAGCTTACATTTGTTAGTAGAAAAAAACAAAACACCACTGGGTAAATAATCATTTTACAGACCAGTTCTGTTTGACTCAGAACCAGCTGCTCTGCGAGGATTTTGTTTTTATAAGAGGAGGTTCTGAACAGTGAGGTTTAGTGATCTATTTAGCTCAGGGGTGCCCAAAGTCAGTCCTCGAGGGCCGACATCCTGCACGTTTTAATTCTCTCCCTGGTGGCGGTAACAACCTTTTCAGCATGTCAACTGTTATTCTTAGACCTTCTAATGAGCCATTATTTGATCCAGGTGCGTTAAACCAGGGAGAGAACTAAAACATGCAGGATGCCGGCCTTCGAGGACCGACTTTGGGCAGCCCTGATTTAGCTGCTGACCTCAAACTACGGTTGGAGTTGCTTTTCTCCTGGCAGAACTACTAATCACACTTTTTAAAAAGTAGGCAGAGTGTGTCAGGTTGCAGGGTCAAGCCGTCGTGACATGGATAAAATGATGCCCGTGAAGGAAATGTAATAAGGGGAGCTGAAATGATCCCTTTACCCCCTGCTTTTGCAGCTATGAATGCATGAAGAGCAGCTAACATATGATGGGATCAGTGTAAAAGGGCTTTAATTGGTCACAGATGGAGAAGCCTGATATTAGTTCACAAAGATTGGGTATTTTGGATGTGAGCCAGAATGACTGGCAGCTAAATTAGGAAAGAGATGGAAATAAAAAAGTGGTCTTCTGACAGCAGAGGGCCTCATATAAACTCTTAATTAGGTCTGAAAGGCTCAGTGTGGAGGGGGAAATTTATCTGAGAGCACATAACTCAAGTATTTAGATGATTTGAGATTTGAATTAGAAAAATATTAGGCTTTATTTCTTCAGACACAAGTAAACCACTGGCTTAAGAATATGATACAAAGTATATTTGAGGAAAATGTTTTTTTTCTCGTCTTGATTCATTTGTTTATTGAAAATGTACAGTTCTTTGCAAAAGTATCCATTCACTTTAAGCTTCTTTTTTTTTGTATTTTGTCAAGCAACAACCACAAACTTGTCAGAGTTTAATTGGGATTTTATGGGATTCAAAAGAAAAGAATGTGTGCTAGTTTGCATATTCAGAAATTTGTGTCAATTTCTTTGTGAAATAGCTCAAATTTAGATTTACTTTTAACATTCAGATGAACTTTATTTTGGTAAATTTACAACATTACATGCTTGCATCAGACAGCAGAGTTCAACATCAGAGTTCAAACCTTGGCATTCATTTCCTGTTGAACGTTTGACTGGGTCATTCCAACACATGCTTAGAACATGCTGAACTATTTCAGTGCATCTCTGGCTGTAGGTTTATGGACATTGATATTCTAGAAAGTGAATATCAATATCTCCAGTCTGAGGTCTTTTGCTGCCTCTAAAAGGCCATGGTATAATAAAGAATATTAAGTGAATAGAATGCAAGTTGTTGCCCCCCAAAATTTCTGAAAGTCACACCTTTTCAGAATGTCACCCCCAGCAATGTTGGCTCATTTGATATTCTTCCCTTTTCTGCTTCTGAATAATATTAAAGCGCCCAAGTTCCCATGATAACAAATTTTATCTGGATGTCCCATAACTCTGGTTCTGTTTGCTAAATTAGAACAGAAAATGTGTCAGTGAGCACATAATGTCATAATGTGATCTATTCATTGCCTTTCCTGGTTCTTATTCATATCCACATAAATATAATCTTAACGCTGTGATGAATTTGGAAGCATAATCTATACTAAACACATCACATACAAAAAAACAAAAAAACAAAAACTGAACATTCTGACATTCAGTGTGATGGATTAGTCCATTCAGCCAAATTATTGGCTGATTGATTTCCATATCACCCATTATTGAATGAAACGTGGCAGTCCATGTGTAAATTGCATGCACAAATTGAAGTGCATTTGATTTGTCAGTTCAGGAGATGAAAACCTCATCCACATGCTCCCTGGGTGTTCAGCACTAAGTCCTCATGCTGCTCTAACTAAATGCATCACAGCCCGACGACAGCATACACCAGGTCAATTTTCTAACATTTGCCTTGTTATTTCCTCTTTTTCGCTCCTTTCCCATACGTTTGTCCCACCTCCCTGCAAATGGTCAGCCAGAGCAGCAAAATAAAGGGAATAAATAATAAGGCACAGGGAAGCAGTTTGCTCATAGCCTCTGGACTAGGGTGCCCAAGCTGTTAGGGGAAATATGGTGGGCATTTTCAGCTTTTCTTGGTGTGTCAAAAAATGTCTCATTAGGTTTGAGGAGAAGCAGTGAAAACATCTTGGTGCAGAGATGCCAGGAAACTGGGTGGGGACTCAACATATGCTGGCTGAAGTATTTCAAAACTCTGGAGAGACACATGTGAAACATTTCAGAGTTTAACTCTACAGCTAAATCAGAATGAACAAAAAAAGCTCTCCCTCAAATTATAGAACTTAAATGTTTAAAGAATAACAATAAACTCCCCGCAGAAGTCATAATGTCCTTCTACTTCAGTTATGTAAAGCATAGCTGTGAAGCGCAAGATACATGGTGAAGTCACCTAATTGGTAAATTGAATCAATTTATATTTAATCTCAGTTCATTCCAAGTGTTTATTCCCTTCTGTTCTGAACCTTTATAACACAGCTCTGATCCAACCAGAGCTGTGTTAGAATGGCCCAGTCAAAGTCCAGATCTAAATCCAATTGAGAACCCGTAGTTAATGCTTGCTGGTGCACATAATGAAATTTGACTGAGTTTGAATGCTTAGCAGAGAAAAACTGACACATTTTATTAGTTTCTACACGTACTACGCTTGAATAGATACCAGCTTAGAGATTTGTAGCTGCAAGGCTGAGCTCATGTCAAAAACCCTGGCAAGGAAAAGATAAAGGAAAGACCAAACTAAGCTGAAAACAGAGTCAACTAATATTCAATCCAGTTGTTCAATGCAGTTATATAGAGCCATTTCTCAACAAATGTCATCTTGAGGTCATTTTAATCCAATCATATGCATATTACAATTGAGAAAAATATATTAGGAACTTATGGAACCATCAGATCTCTGATGTATGAAATTTAGGTTGAGCATAAATAAAATTCAAACATAGAAAGAAGCACAAACAACCCACACACCCCCAGATCACAACAGGTGGTTCTATGCAGATATCAACAAAAGTTGCTGAATACAAATGCATTAAAAAAATGTATTAAATCATGAATAATTTTAAAGTTCACTGTACAGTTATATCCTACTTTCTGTTAATCGCATAATATCCCAGTAAAACACAGAGAAATTGAAGGGTTTTGGTAATTTTAATACCCACAAATTTAATGTGTTTGAAGAGCGTGATTGTATAAAGACCTTGGTTTAATGAGTGTGTGTCGCTGTTTTGATACTGAGGGAGCTTCAAAATGCAAAATAACCTCCCTGGTTTCTGCTTTTGCATAAATGACGAATGAGTCTCAGGAAGCAGCTGTGGGGCAATAAGGAAAATTAAAATAAATGAAATTAAAATCTACTGTAGAAAGAGTTTCTCAAGCAAATCAGGCTCCAGTGGTTTTTAAATGATACCCTGGCAAGTATTTCAGAGCCGTTTATGGATATGTTTGTGTTCAGCTATAAAAATTTAATCACTTTAACAGGACAATATACGTACAAGATGTTAATACTTGCAGCACTCCAGCCTGATAAGATCCTTCTGTCTTTAAATTAATCATTTTAAAACCATTTTCTTTTATTTTAATGTAAAGTATATCTTGTAAAATTAAAAACATCCTACAAATCTTATTCATAAGAGCTTAACACTTTAAAATACCAAAGGTTCCATCTCCAAAACTTTAAGAGTGAACACACACATTAACAAGCAGAGAAAGCTGCTGTTATTAATCATTTCGGTTCGGTTTTATATACATATTTATGTGGCTTCTTGAGATATTGCAGCAATATGCTGTGGCAACTCAGGTGAAACATTTTAATGTGTAAGACAAATTACTTTAAATTTAGGTCCTGTGGGAACTTAGATAAGGACAGCACGATGTGAGAAGCAGGGATGTTTGATATTCACTGATACAAAACACTTTCAGGGGGAATACAGAAAATGTGGCCTCACTACAAATCACCGAGCGCAACTTAAAATCGATCAGGGGCTCAAACAAAATGAACAAATAAATTCACAAAACGCATGAAATCAATCAGAATAATCCGCAGTGAGGCCACGGCTTATTGGGATTCAGAGGTTCCTTTATATGACATCCTGTTGTCGTACGTTTTTAAAGAGGTTCATTTTACTCTGCTGAATAAAGACTTCAGAAGATTATCTTTAATATGGCTGCCATTTTCATTTCACTGTCCTCCATGTTGTTATTGGATTTATTCATCACAGATTTTTGGGGCCTACAAGTGAGATGAAAACACTAAACCTGCACAACTTCTACATGGCTAGTAAATGTTACATACATTTACTGTGTTTAGATTATAATAGTGATGCTACATCATCATTTTACACTTATCTTACTTAAGTTTTTAGGGGTTGCTGTGTGGATTCCACTGGCAAAGGGTTAAATAATTAAAGGAGTGTCATCAGCTGTATTAGTAGTACTAACAGCAAAGGCAGCAATATTACAGCTAGCTGCAGTAGTATTAGTAGAAGTGTTGTCATGGTTTGTAGGTTGAGAAAGGATCGGAGCTGCAGGTGTGTGTGCAGATCAAAGAACACAGACAGAGAACAAGTTGTACAATAGACATGAAACCAACAAAGAACAGTGAGAACTGGTGGGCGTGCATACTGGGGAATGAGTGTAGAATGACATTAGATACAGGTGAAGAAATTAGGAGATTGGGAACAGCTGTGCAAGGGAGCAAACTGGCAGCCTGAGGGAAGGTGGCTAATTAACACTAAGGAGCTAAACTCCAAGACTTAAATAAAACTAGAAAGCATAGCGGAAAGAACAACACTGATCTAAGAGAAAACAAAAAATCCAGTATGACAAAGAACAAAACACAAGAATAAACTAATAAACTAAATACAAAGAAATGAACTCATACGGTAACACCATTAGAACAATGATGAACTCTGTGAACTGAGTAGAATAAGGCAAGAAATAAACAAATAAAAATGACAAGGAAACGGTCAAAACACAAACGCATTGAAAAACAAAACAGTGATCCAAACGTGGTGATAGTAGCAGTTTAGTATTTGTAGTGATTATTAGTAGTAGTAGTCACCAATAGCCATCCTAGTAGCAGAAGTAGTAGTAGAAGTATCAATAGTTGTAGTAGCAGAAGTAGCATTACGGAAAACAATAGCACAACCTAGTAGTAACATTAGTCTGAGTAGCACCACTATTTATTTATGTTTTTTTTTGTGTGTGTTTTGTTTATTATTTTGGTATTTGAATCATTTTTGCCTCTCCCAGTGTTCCTTACTCAGACAAAGATTAAGTCCTTTTTATTGAGATCCTCAGTCTTTTCTAGTGCTCTGCTCTTTGTGTTTTGCACTTTTATTTTAGTGTTAAACTTTCACTTTAGCTCATCATATTCCCAGCGTTTTCAAGCCCTGTAGTCTCTGTTATTTCTCGGTAGATTCTTCCGTTGTCTCTCTGTTGAGATAGCGCTTTTCAAGAAAATTCTATGGACTCCTTTTGCATTTTTGTTTCTTTATTTGGAAGTTTATGAAATGTTCACTTGTCTCTCACACTACATGCCTGTCACCTGTCGATCTCAGTACTTCAGTCCTTTTCAACAACATAGATAACGACAGCATTGTGAAAGGAGGAGTGACAGTACAGCACTAGCGGTGGCAATTATAGCAGTCAGTGAAAAGCAGTATTTTAGTAGTACCAACATTTGTATTGGTGCTATTTTCCACAGTTGCTGCCAAAAGGCTATAATTTTCTTCTTTTTTTTTAAATTTTAGTTAACACAATTGAAGCAATTATAAATAATTTGAAAACATTCAACATATGAAACATATGTGACATTTATCAACTAAGCTGAAAAACACTTGCGTAAGTAAAAACACTCTTAAAGTAAAACTTGGTTGAATTTGAAGTTTCTTTGTGTTTAATCCAATCAGTCTCTTTCCTTTTGGTATAAGTCTGTCAGCATCACACATCTTCACCTTTCAGTTCTCCTGATCAACAGGACAGTGAGGTCGTCCTATTGATCCTCACTGTCTCTTTCCCGATCTCTTCCACAAAATTTTTTTTGTCAAATTTAGTTCAAGATTTGGTCTGGGTTATTTGTAGATTCAGATTCATGCATGGGCTCACAGCGATGCTGAAAAATAACACCAGTGTTCATCTTTCCAGCAGACACCTGGAGGTTGTGAGTCAGACTGACTGATATGTGAATGTGTTCCTAATTTCATCCACCTTGACAAATAGTTCCATCTGAAAAGGAATAAGCCATATCGCATTATATGAGTTCTGTTGGTGATAATCAGTGTTATACTTTCATTGCAGGAAGAAGCTTCTGTATTGCCAAGCCACAGAGAAAAAGCAGATAGTTTTCACATACAAATGTTAAAATAATTATTGAACATATTTATATTTTTTTTCTCAAAGCAAATTAGTCCTTTAATGACGTTATGTCTAAAAAAGAGAAATACACATAACACTGAAATGTGCTAAACACTTTGTACAAAAGCCTTTGTTGAGAAATCACAATCTTGATGCCTTTTGTGTGGAGAACATTGCCACATAAATTCCTCAGACAGTTTTTCTTTCTTTTTCTGAAACCAATTAGAAGTTTACTTGGGTGTGTTGGGACATGTTCTCTTTAAAAATCCACATTTGTTTCATGTCGATATTCTTGTCAGTAATGTAACAGTAGATTCATTGAGCCATTCCTACTTAAACTAAATGAAGCCCATGTGATGTAAGGAAGCCCACACCATGATGTTCCCACTTTCACATTTGTTCAAATATTCTGCAGCAAACTTCAAGCGTGAGTTCGGCTCAGTGGAACGCTTTGTTATTAGTACGTTCTGCAAAAAATGACTTATTTTTTGCAAACTTCTCCGTGCAGCACATTGGTCTTGAGAAACCATTTTTTTAAATTTTTTTGGTGATTAGAAAATATTAAACCAGCTGATGATGAGTTGCACATCAAAACACAAACACTTTCTAAATACTAATTAATTCCTGCTGGTTTCTTGACTTTCTATGCCTGTTTTTTTTTTGTTTTTTTTTTGCGTGTCTTCCGTGTGTGTTAAACATGTATTCCTTTTAATCTTTCACTTCACAAAATTAAGTGAATATTCTTTGACCGCTTTGCATGCAAACATTAACCATGTTGTTGTACTAAAAATGTATTTAATGTAAAAAAAAGTTAAGTTTAAGATATAATTAAGCAACACCAGAAACCTCTGCTTTTGCGGTAAGTATGTATGACAAACAGGATTAAGATATCAGAAACGTAGATAAACTAGTGTTTGTGATAAACTCTGTACACACCAGTAGTTGCAGAAATGTTTATACTGGAATTTACTTTTATCAAAGACCACCTAGGTGGAGGAACTCAGTTTGAACAACAATTTAAAATATGTTATCAAGTTAAAAGCAAAAAAAGGAAAAAAAAAAAAAAAAAGAATCACCCATACCTCAATGCTTTTGTTGCAGAATAAAAGCCCCAGCATGTTTCTCGTGGGAGGTCTCAGTTGTGGAGAATGTTGATAGCAGAGTTGATTACAACAAACAGAGATGCAGTGTTGTACCAATTTTTAGATAGCAGTTTAGAATGTGCTGGTTGTGCAAATCTTCTCTGTATAGGTCTCACATTACAGCCTGCCAGGGTCCTCAAATTTTATCGCCCCTAATTATCTTGTGTTGAAGCACTCTATGGGTTTATGTTCTTTGAACAGAGACAAGGCTGTGCAGTGGTTTTTAACAGTCCAGTAACGGTCAGTGTTTCATGCAAAATGATGATTTTGCTAATAACTTAAGAAAGCTTACAGTGTAGACTACCAAGAGATTACATTTTTGATATTTAATATGGAAATTACTACACTTCCATAATAAAAAAACACTAGACGCTGCTGCCTCAGTATGAATTTAAAATAATAATAAAAAAACGCTTGATCGATCAGACATCTCTAGGTGAAGAAGGAGAATGCTTCTCATCTGGCCCTCGACATACCACTCCTCTATTTGAAGCAATTTGGAGAGTATGATGAAATAAAGTGGTGAAGAAGAGGAGTGAGGCGAAATGGAGGCCTTTGGAGATTTGGTTGTTTATCTCATCCTGAGAAAATTGATGTGTTTTTCATGAAGTGGTCCAGACGCGCAGCCTGCAGGTTTATTTAATTACAGTTGTCAGAGACAAAATGTCAAATTAGCAATGTACAAACCACACAGAAACATGTGTGGTTAGATGTTTTTACTGTTTAGAGCAGCAATAAAACATTTCTAGCAGTGTTTTATACATCATCCTCTAGAACATTTATCCTATTTCATATGAAAGCCTTAATATTGAGATATTTATTTATTTATTTTTTTATAGTAGCTGAATGATTTAAGCCCCCCCCAAAAATCCTTATTATGTATTGAAGGACTTTGAGCTGTTTAAAGGCTTTACAGTGTTGCTAAAAGTTTTATAGCTCTTGAACTTAATTTAAGTTTTTTTATTTTATAACTAGAAAGTTCTCTATATTTTGTGAGCATGTTATGTGATAATAATTCTTAAAAATAAAAGTCTTAAATGTGTGGTTCATTTCTAGTCAGCTGTCCTAAATTAATACCGTACTTTTAAAAATTACGTAGGAGAAAAGTAACCAATAGATTAGACAACAGCATACTAAAAATAAAACAAAAATAAAGACAAAACACAAAACAGCAATAAAAGCCCAAAGCTTTTAAAAGTAAAGTTGTTGAAAGTTTTTACAAGTTTTGCCGATTTTTCTTAATTGCATATAAGGCTGAATTTTGACGGGGCCATTGTTACACATAAGCACGTGTTCATGTGAACCCTTCCATTGAAGTGATTGCTCAGGGCTGGCCTTCTTTAGGCTCTTCACAGTCCAATTAATTATGAGTCAGAAAGTTATGATTAGTTCAGTTTTTGCCTCATCTGACCAAAGCAGTTTTCCAAATGTTACCAACATGGGTTGTATCTGACATTCTGTGTTTTCTCCCCAGAAATGGCTGTTATGTTGTGATGATGATGATGATGATGCACATCTGCATTTGTCCTGAGAATAAATCAGTCAGTTGATTATTTGCTAGTTAGGTCACTTCTAGTAGTAATTTAGTTAGAGGTATCAAAGTAAATTGAGGAATGGTGAAGAAACTACGTGGAAAAACTTACATTACCATTTGGAGACTTTATAGTGATTCCATGTCCTTTATATTTCTGAATGGTTTCACATCATACCTGCGCATTAAAACCCAGGCTGTACCATTAACCTGTTAGCTTAATGAGTGTTCGATTTTTGAGAGTAGGATAAGGCTGCTCAAGCTCAATCTTTCTTGATTCCCCTCGTTGGTAATAAGCCTGGCTGGCTGGTGTGTGTGTGTGTGTGTGTGTGTCCCAGAAATGAGGATGAAAGCAGCAGGGTAGGACTTTCAACACAACTATAAAGTACTTGGCCCACTTGGCAGTCAACTGGAGTCAGTTTTTGCCCGATCCTCAAAGCATTGCATTGTCTTTTGATTTGATGTCTTTTGTCTGTGCCAAACATCTGGCCTAGTTTCAAGTCTCCAGCAGAAGAAGCATAACAAAAATATGATGCTGGCACCACCAGGTTTTTCCAGCACATTTAAGAGTTTTATTAGGTAAAAATATAATTAAATAAAAGTTCCAATGTTTTTTTTCCTTCCCTTTCAAAACTATGTGATATTTCATATTGTTTTATTATGATAACATAAAACACTGGTAGAAGTCATGGTGCATGCCTCTTGTTGGAGGTATAGCTTGGGGATATATAGATTGATATATAGATATATAGATATATATAGATTGTCATGTGAGGAAACTGTGGAAAAAGTTCCAGCAGCATGAATACTTTTTCAATGAACCATGCCATTTTATCATTGTTTCCTGGCGGAATGACTCATGCGTTTAGGGATGCTTTTGGACAGACATCCTGGCATTTTCCCGGAGAATCCTGTGGAATAAATCTGAATTCATTCCTCTGTACCAACGATGTCAAACCGTCCTGGCTCAGACGTAGGCAAACAGAACCAAATCCCAGTTCTTTAGAGAGCAGTGGCTTCCTCCCATTGCACCCCAGCCATTCTTATCATTGTTTCTCTGTGTTCTCTCGATGGTGGACTCAGGAATATTAACATCAGCCGACGTGACAGAAACCTGTAGACACTAAGAAGTTACAGAGGAATGTATTTGCACGATTTAAGCCTGAGAGTGGCTTGTTTTATAATCTGCTCTCAGTCTTTTTCTGAGATCTTCCCTGGTGCTGTGACTAATTTCCATGAGCTGGAGTTATGTAGATCACATAGAGACATCGCTTCGCTTTAACTAATGGCGACGCCAAATGACACATTATAATTAATGTAATGTTCAAGAGTGCTTGACTTTCGTCCATAATTGCTTGATATCCAATTAACCTGCTTAAAAGCTTTTTTCCAATTAAGTTGCTTTAATCTGCGTTGGTAAAAATACAATTATTATCTCTCTTGCCCTGCTGCTTTATGTGAGACAGTTTTATTTTAGGTATCTGAGCCCAACAACAGAGGACCAGAACATTGCGTGCTCAGAGCTGCCTCATCCAGTCCCTATCTGCAGCTGAAGTGCTCTTGAGCAGTGCACTAAACCCCAAACATCTCCCCAGGTGCTGCAAATGCGGCAGCCCTCAACTCTGGGAGTCTTCACTGCCTCTTTAGATCCACTTGGCTGCTCATTAGAAGATTTAAAAGTGGTTTAAATGCTGTGATGAAATACAGTTTTTCTTGACATACATTTGATCTTGATGAGTTTGTGATTATGATGTAACAACATGTAGAAATGTGTGAACATGTTGAAAACCACTGCAACTGTGAGATAATTACTATTTTCTCTAGGAAGACACTTTATCTTAGAAGAACAATTACATTCCTGTTGTTTTTATTGTTTTGGTGTTACTTACATCGGCCCATTGACACTTCATAGCAACTTTCTGGCCACTTGAATGAAACTCTGCAATGACTGGTGTTATTACAATGCTCTGAACATTGCCTCCTGTCAAAAATCCCTGCTGACATCGTTGGATCTCCGGTGACCTAATGCAACGAGCAACATCACTTCACTCAAGCTGGAAACACCTGTGTGTGCACAAGTTCTTTCATAAATAAATCGTTGCGCTGTTGAAACGGAGCGTCTTACCCTGCTCAAAAATTCGTTGCAAGTTTGCCCTTTACCTCTATCTAACTTCAAACAAACCGCTAATTTAGAAATCCTGCTCACCACCAGCCTGCACGTCCCTATGGGCGAACCAGTGAACCTTGAGATGTAATCCGTCCAGGCTATGCGTATGTGAGCTTTGAGAAACAGCCTCTGATTCTCGTTGCTGAATTGGTTTGTCTGGTGTGTTATAATAGATTCCATGTACTTTCATGTCTGTTTCAACATGCTTTTGTAAATCAATAATTCCAAAAAAATAAAGCTAAACGGCAGGTATTATCAAGGGAAGAGAAATACCTGCCGTTTTAAATGGCAGGTATTTAAAACGGCAGGTACTAAATACCTGCCAGTAGGTTTTAAATGAAGCAGGTTTTAAATGAACTCTTTCCAGAGTGGAAGTGTGTTAAAAGTGGTCATGTGTGCAGAGTGACGATGCTGAAACCAAGAAGTGCTTCATAGGAAAACTGGATAGATGATGTAATTCACACAAACGCCTCAGATTTGACTTGTTACCCACCGAAGCTGAGTTTTCAAAAGTCCCTTCAAGTTGTCCTTGTTAAACTTGTAAATCTACGTAAAAAAAACATTAAATGTTTCACTTTAATGACTTTCTTTAATGAACGTCTGTTGTAAAAAAAAAAAAAAAAAGTAAGCAAAAACATGTTTCTCCAAATAAATCTTTTAAAATAATCCATGACTAATTGTAAACTGAAATACTGATCACTGAGTTAAAATGAAATACTTTAGCTGTCTTTTCATTCAATGGATGATTGTATCTCAGACATTTTGAATGACAAAACAACCTGAATTATAAGTTATATTTATTCAGGTTACAATGACAGTTTGCTGAATTTTTTGGCCTCTGTCTTTTGTCTAAAGAATGCCTTTTGAGTGTAATCTCTACTCATAAAATGTCCCATTTTATCCCATAGTAGTAAAGGTAAAGTAGAAATAGTTCTAGAATTTTTAATTAGTTTTTCTGTCTCTTTAAAATCATTAGCAGTAGGACTGTCTTGTAATTAAAAATAGTTATTCTTGATTATATTGAACTATACAGAAAATAAGATCAGTGTACAGGGAAGGAACTTGTAGGTATGAGAATAGTTTAATGTAATTTAGTCATGCTATCCAAAGACAAGGAGGAGTGAGGATGCTTATGTTGTTTTGCAGTGGTTGTTGAGTGAATCTCATTGCATTTTTGTGTCATAATAAAAACAAAAACATGTCCTAAAAGGAATGAAGTTACTAATTTATTGTAAGCTTCAAGATTTTATCCTTTTTTGAGTCCCAGTTACTGTGATTCAGTTTGTTGTGCATGAGTCACAGCCTGTACGTTCAGCCACTTTATATGTAAATAACTTGCCAGGGGATGTTCAGTAAATTTCACCTGTACTTATTTTTTTAAATTTATTTATTTTCTTGGCCACCTCAGAGAGAACGTCAGCTCAGCCTTTTCAACAGAGCATAATTCCTAATCTGAATTGAAAGACAAATCACATTTGAGTGCAATTAACTAACTATCTATTCAATCCTGTGACATCCCAACTTGTAGATATGGATAAATGAATGTTGAAAGGTAAAGATCACAAAATGTTTAAGTTCTAAATGGTTACTATTCTGGTGTAATATTCACTTTGCAATTTTAATAGCTTTAAGCATAAATAGTTCAACATTTCCCTTTGAGCAGATTGGCCTTTCAGAGCAGCAGGGGAACAATCAGGCAGAGGCTGTCAGGCAGGCTGTTTATGATTCTAGTCATAGAATCATAAACACCATACTTGTATTACATAGGACTTTCCTTATACTTCTTTTTACTTTTTTTTTTTTTTTTTTTTTTTTTACAATTTTTTCATTTGCAAATTGCTTTTAGATAAGATCCACTTGTTCAGGAAATGTTCTTGTAATATTGATTGTTGCATAAAGTTTCAAATTACCATATTTACATCATCATTGAGGACAACTTAGAGAAACTATTCAGAATTCTATTTAAACAATAAATCCAGATTACAAAAAGTTTATTTCTAAACCAGCCTTCAACAATCCTAACAACATTAGCATGGTTGTGGACACGGAAAGAACTACAGCATAGTTTTAATTTTAGTTTGTTAGGTTATAGTTTAGTGGTATCAGATTGCAGCTCTGTCCTGACTGACACCACAAAATTTGACCACATCGCCAGAGTCCATAAATCACTACACTGGCTTCCTGTTTGTAATCTGATGTATTTGAAAATTTTATTGATTCACAGTGGATTTAATGGTCTGAATAAATTGCAAAGCTATCAAATATGAATCGTGTGTAGACCAAAACTAAACAATGGCAACATTTAGTTGTATCCCTCCCATCTATAGAACTAACTTTCTGAAAACCTTAGATTCAGAAGCTACTGCAAATCAGGATGGAAAACTGTTTACTGCAGCTTTCTAAACTTTTCCTTTATTTGTTTAGCCTTTTATTTATTATATTTCTAACTGACGAGCAAGTGTACTTTCAATGTACTTCTTTTTATTGTAATTTCCTTCACCTTTGTTCCTGTTTTTCCCTTTAAAGCACTTTGAAGTACATTGTGTTGTTATGATCCGTAGGTGTTTGAATGTTCGGGTTCAGTTACTGTCTGCTTTGATCATTTCTTCTTTGTTTATTTTCTTATATTTTTCTATTTTAGTTTTTTCATTGAGCAAAACACAAACAGTTCTCATTGTTTGTGTTTTGGGTTTGTTTCGTTAGATTCGTATTTATCTCTGTCTACTGTTCATGTTTAATGTCCTGTTTCATTCTCTTTGTGACCCGTCCCAGATGTCAATTATTTCTCCAATTGCCCCAGCCTGCTCCCTTCCCCAGCTGCATCCACTCACCTGTAATGAGCTCTTCTGGTCCCTTTAGTCATTTCCGCCTCTCCTTTAGTATTTGAGTTCCTCTTTCCCCTTCTACGTTTTCTGGATCTTTTCATTTACTCCATGTTTCCCGGTTTTGTTTTTATTTTCTTTATTTTCCTGGATGTGTGCCCGGGTCACACATCCAGCTCCTGATGTTTTCTCATTCTCATTTTAAGTTGATTTTCAGTTTCATTATTAAATACACATCACTATGGTCCTACTGAGTCCTACATTTTGGTCCTTCCTCACACTCGCACATCATAATGTGTAGCCTGGGATGATGCGAGGCAAAAACATATGTATGACTTAACTTTATATATCTTAACATTATTGATCTTATCCTTCACCTTAGGTGGCTTTAAACGATGATATAAAATTTTGGCTAATATGAAGCAATATTCTGAGAATAAAAGAAAGTTCATGAGCTATTTGCAAAGCACTAAACAGGGAACTCTGACAACATGGCACCCTTTTAAAAATGTAAGGCTTTGTACAGCTAATTGAGTCTCTCTTCAACTTCTGTGTATCACTCAAGAGGGAGCAGGAGGTTGGTTGTCTGTTTTGAACAGCATAAATTTGGTGATGACTCAGTTCATTCGTCACAGTTGACTCTCCAAACAGACACAAATAAAATCCTGTTTTATTCTTTGTATTGAATCAGAGAAAATAAACTTTTATCTAGGATTCATTTCATTTCAGGAAATCTTAAATATAAAAGAGGATTACAGGCCTGTTGAGCTTGTGATTGGTCTTGCATGAAGAAAATGAAAGGAAGAAAGGAAAGGAGGCGTATTAAGTAAAAGTGACTTTTTGAGACTAGCGACAGCAGCAATTAGCAAACACCTCAATCTGCATGTCTGCTGAGCTAAGAATGGAACCATTTCTCAAACCATTGCTCCTATGAACCGCTGTAAATGACTTAATGAAAGAGCATTGTTATGATGATGATGATGATGATGATGATGATGATGTTATCCAATAGGCGAAGTGTAGGCGCTTCATAGAGAGACAGAAGTCCAATTTTGAGGAGTCAATTTATGAAGCCAAATTTCTTTTAAGTCATGTTTTATATGTACAGCACTTCTGTAAGGTAGCTGAATCATAGTTACTTGATTGTGCTATAAAATGGTACTATGTGCCTGGAAAATACATATTGCTCTTTAAAATGTTTATCAACTAAGACAAGGTTAAAAGTGATGCCTCCTTTTTAAATCAGATAGTCATTTTAAAGGACAGGTCTTTTAATAAAAGGAGACATAAACATCTCTGGGATGATCTGTGGATGCAAGAAATGTGTGGTCCTCCCTACAAAACCAAATCATTCTGCCTAGAGTAAACAGATTCACTTGTCAGTCTCCATTCAAGACTATTCCAAAGGAGTTTTGATGTTGCTTCATGAGAGCAGCTGTACTTTCAAGTTTGCACACATTTTGCATGTTTTAATACAATCATCCTCCGAGTTCTCACACTGAAGGGTTTGCACCCTGTCAGTCTGAGGTACGGGGTGTCGGAATCAAGGAGTAAGCGCTCCAACTTGACCCCAATACGTCTGCCTCTGCTGATGAGGCAGCTGGTTGACTCGCTGCAACAATCGCTGCTGATATCAATCAGCGCCGTAGATCAGAGCGAGAGGGAGAAGGAAGCAGAATGCAGAGGAGCTGTGCTAACGTATTAAACATCAGAGCGTGCACCCAGAGATATTTCTCAAGTGAGAATGGAAGGGAGGGGTGCGCGTTTCCATTTTCTGCTGGATGCTGAGCATTGTGAGAAAATGGAACTGCTAATGAGGACCAAATGCATTGAGAACAGTTGCATTGTAAACGAGCTGACTTTGTGTACATGCAGGCGGGGATAAGGTGTTTGTTAATCAAAGGAGGAAAATATCGTGGAGGAGTAAACAGCTGAAAATAGAAGGTGAAGAGCTGGGTGCAGCTCGCTCCTCTAATGACACATACAGCCGTGGTAACAGCTACCGAGGGGTTATCGTTGTTATTCCCGCCATGCATTCGGGTTCAGGAACTGTGAGATACCCCCTGACACTGAGCTGGTAGGCTGCTGGGCGCAGAGCTGCTCAATTTCCCAGGGTGTGATTACATCGCAAGCTTTGTCTGGACCACTTTGGGGCTTTGAAGTTGAGAAACCTGATCAAAAAGGCAAATTCTCTGACTAGAGGTCATGAGATTTAGCTAATCAATAACAGGGAAAAAGTTAGATTCACAGAGCTCTCATATGTAGCACATGCTCCTAAGATAAGGAAGTTGTGGGAAAGGCTCTTGAGGAATGCGAAGGCCTTCCCCATTTTGCTCCAGGGCGTGCTTTAGTCGCTGCAGGATTTGTGGAAAAAAAAAAAAAACACACACTTGAAAGCAGGATTTAATTAAACATTTATTTACAAAACGAAAAGCATGACAAAGAATAATCTGAGAGTGAATACAAAACACGTGATAACATGATAAAATACATTACCATACACATTGTATATCTTATGAACGTGTTAAATAAACTCTGCTTAAATGTCTGATATTTGAAAATAGGCTGAGCCCAGGGAGAGAGGCGGCCAATTTTCTGGACTGCTTTACATTATTACAGGTATTATTGCATTTCAGGTTGTTTAAGGCAAGAATGGGAGACACAGAGGAGGTGGGAACACTTCAGGAGTAATGAGGGAATATATTTTTATGCTCTTTACAGGCCACACCATCATGTTAAAATTAATGAATTGAGAAGATATAGATAACAGAAATAAAGGAAAACATAATGTAACAACTTTACTAATATGCTTGGTCCATACATCTTTCATTTAGGAACATCTTTTAAGAGAAGTGTTCAGAGCCATGTGTGTGCTGCATTATGAAACAGTCCCTGCAGTCGTCGGATGAGACGCGTCCCCAAGATTGTGCAGAGCACCGTAATGACTTGGCGTCTGCGGTGCCTGATGTGCTGTACTTGTCTGAGTCCACACGGCTGGAGTCCCCTCCCATTTGTCGTACCGCCCCAGGTCTCAGTCTGTCCCTTTCTCTCCGATTCTCTTGTCAGTACGGGTAATGCTTCTGCTTCTTCCCGGCAAAGCAGGACAGCCAGGTGCAAAGGAGCATGGCAGTGGCCGCGCCCGCCCCCGTGCAGTAGTATGCCCAGCCGATCTGACAGGAACCTGCAGAGCAGAGCAAGGGATTAAAGGAGAACATTATTATTATTATTATTTTTTTTTTCGGTCTTGATTTCAGCTGCCTGTGAAGTTGGGTAGCTTCTTCGATGTCAGATATCTAAGAGAAAAAATATTGGTAGATTGATAGATATTTTCTGAAAGTTGTATAACTAGCAGGAAAAAAGTAAACACATAAGTAAAAACTTTAGCATAGCATAATTTGATGTTAATTTTGTCCTAGTTACATGACTTCTGCCATATTTCAAAGGTTTGTTAAAGCAGTAAAACAATGGTGTTGTATTTCTGCTCATGTATTACATGACAGATGGTTGGAGCTTTCATAATGATGGTGCATAATAAATGAATAATTTTTCTGCTAGTATATATCATGATGTATTACAGATGGGCCAAGTGGAGAGTTCCCCACCACATTCACATTAATTATGTAGAGCCTGCACCTTTTATAATGATGTAATAGACTCTCTGCTTCAGATTTCCTGCACTGCAAAAAATTCAACATAATAGTTGTAGTTCAGTTACAGCGCTGAACTAAAAGTTTCACAATAAAAAAACACTTATTCTTCCATCCTGGTAAATGAGATATAAGACTGTTAGTATTTAATGTTGAGGTTTAAGTTGATCTATTTATATACACAACATACACTATACTGTATTTTATAATCCCGAAAACTATAATGGTCATTAGCAAACAACAGGATTTTAAAGGTACATCTCTTTGGATATTTAAGAGAACATTGGGGAAGGAACATTATACATAATTTTATGATTTGGTGATTATATTTATGTATGTTTTTAAACTGCCTGTGAGAGTTACATTGCTAAAATTAATTGTGTCACTATATTGATTATTTTCCTAGCAAACTGTTGGAAAATCTATTATTACAAAAAAAAAAAATCAAACAAATAAATCAAATTTTTGACAGGTGTGCTGACAAAAATTGCTGAAACTGAAAGATTCCCTGCCTCAAAAATTGCTGAAACTGAAAGATTCCCTGCCTCTTAAACAGCAGTTAGAAATCTTTCATTTAAAAAAAAAAAAAGCATAATATGGTATATAATCTGTGTGGTGTGTCTTGGGTATAATGTGGAATATGTTTGATCATAACATGTTAGTGTGAGTTGAAAAGAATGGAGCCAGATGCTTAACATTTTTTGTTCAGGCAGCTCCTACATTTCCCTCTTGCTTGTGAGAATCATTAAAACGAAAGTAAGGAGCATAGCTTAACCTCATTCTCCAACAGCTTGGTATGTGACAAATTACTGTAAAGGACGTTTAGGAATGCTTCTGAAAGCACGACGTTACTGCAGCATGTGGAGGTAACTTTTAGAGAGGCACGTTTGGAAAAAATACGCAACATTCGCGTTTGCTTTTGATATGTCGTAATTGCTGCAACAACTATCCATAGCTATCTTGCTCATTTCAGAATTCAGATGTTTTGTAAAAAATGGGACAGATTAAATGTCTGACCTCATACCAACACATCTGTTGTATTAAATATTGATTTTAGGCCACAGATCCATCCACCAATCCAACTCAAGAGTCTTGTGTTACTTTAAGTAATATTTTTGGCTACCTGAACTGTGTTAGCTAAAGTTGATGCATGCATAACCAATAAAATATACACCATAATGTTATCATCAAACAGAGATGCTTCAAGAAATTGGCTAAAACTTAAAAAACGAATCTTTTCCAGTCAATAAATATGCCAAACCTAAGAGTTTTCAGGTTACACCAACAACAACAACACACTTCGGTCCCAGTGTTGTTAGTAAGTGAAGAAGACTCAAATTGAACTATTTTAAATACGTAGCATGTAAAAACCTCAGTTTAATCTGACATATTCAGACATGTTTACAAATTGTTCAAATAAAGAAAGAGAGAAAACGTTTCAAGCAGAAAGCAGAACACAAAACAGCAAAGTTTATGTTTTTGAGATTTTGACCTCTACTATTAGACATGTTAGATTTGAAAAGCTACATTCTCAAAAAGAATACAGCTAGACTGCTGTTTCGATATGACTAACTAACTAACTAACTAACTAACTAACTAACTGACTGACTGACTGACCTTCCCTAAAACTCTGAATTTCCATTTAATTAAGCTTTTCTGTGTTACTTCCCCTCTTCTCTCACAGAGTCTCATGGTGTAATGTCACCCCAGCTTATGAATATTTAATGATCAGTCACAGTTAAAGGGATTTGCTGAATTGCACCAACATCAAATAATATTGTTGGTGGATGTCACAGCTTTTCAGATCGTTTTACCAACATTGTACACCCGACAAAGCCTTGGAGTCAACAGCAGCTGCTTTTTAAAAATATCATAACATTGTGGAATCTGTTCTATGAGAGTGTCATTCTGATGCACATTCAGTAATAAAACTGGTAAATATAAATAATTGTGAGGAAATAGACAGTGATTTCAGCAATAAAATTGAAGTGTCTATGTGGTTCAATCATACCGACACCTTGACCAATAATTCAAGAGTAATGACCTTTTAAATATTTAAAATCAGATAGTGGACTTAGAGTAAAATTTAAAAAAGATGAATAGGAGTATTGCCAATTATGCAAAAAGCTTGTTTTAAAAGATAGTATGACCTCAAATTGGATGTAAATAGTAAGTATTGCATGAACAAACCCTGTCACTTGTGTTCTCAGTGCAGAAAAAACCTTCAATGATCAAATACAAGTCTCACAAAATATCACTTCCATGCCACTTGTACAATTATCTTTGCTACATTGTCACACTCCATAGAAAAATAATGGCCATTATTCATAAATATTTTTTTGTGTTTATGATTTTAAATGATCAGAGTGAGAATATTTCATTTACAAATACCCCGGGTGGTCAAAGCAGAGAGAAGTTTTTTTTTTTTTTTTAAATGCTTCTTCGTGTTCAGATCTTGAGATGCAACACACACATCCAGCGCTGGTGATCTCCAAAGGCATTCTGAACTGTCGTCTACACTCCTCATGATTAATAAATGAGAAAGAGGAATTAATTTGTGTGAAGATTTGTGTGAAATCTGCTGCTCGCATGGGACAAAAAAAGAAGAAAAAAAGAAAAAGAAATCATCAGCCTGTCATGTCGCTTACGAGAGCAACAGCAGCTACAGTCTAAAACAAGAAAAAATTAATTTGCCGGGAGCAGCAAATGACACTGTGAAGCAAGCATGCTTGTTAACAATAATGCTCAAACAGTCTGCTATTTCAAAGAGGAAATCACAACGTGAGAAATGGATACCAAACATAATTACTTCTGATGGCATGCTCTGGATTTATTTGGGAAGGTAGCTAATCAATGAATAATTGCGCTGATTAATATGGAGAAGGTTGTTATATATAGATCCCGTCAAATTCAAATGTAGACATATTGACAGCTGTTGACTATATGAAGCTGTAATTTGTTTTACACAACCTTTTTTTTTTTCTGCAGCGTTGGCTGTCTTTGAAAGCTGCAGACAAGGAGAACGGCTAGGAGAACAAGTATAATTGGTGCTTTTTGTCTTGTTAAAGGACACGGTGTTCACTGATCTCTCATCCAGCTGTTTGGGGTAATTTGTCATCACAATTACTGACAGAAGAATGTACTCTCATGGCAGTTTGTGTAAACCGATGCAAAAGTAAACCTATTGATTCATGTTCTAAAACGTGACTTTCTTTGTATTCATGTCAGGGAACATGAAAAGGGGAAGACAGGTTGTGGTGTAGTTCACGGTAATAAAGAGATACGGTGTTTGGAGTCAACCGACATCTGTCAGCAAGCTCTGCGTGCTTATATATCATCTATGAAGTTGTCTGCTGAAAGGAACCGCAGCCCATTTCCTCACTCAAAAGGCTGGTTAGCTTTAGAATTAGCGCGAGCCAATCATGGGTGGGTCATTCCTAATAAACTGACCTTTACTTTATGTGCCCTTTATGGTTTTCCACAAATATAACATTAACCTGAAAGTTCCTCATGTATCTAAAGCTAATCAGCAGCTGCTTAAAGGCCAACTGGCTTGCAGGGTGATAAAGTAGAAACTCCAGTGAGTAAACAAAGCACAACTTATGAGCTTGTTTACATGTTTATTCCCTCTCAGAACCTGCAGTCCAGTACCGGCTATAAAGTCTGCTTATCTTCCTTGACGTATATGAATTTCAGTAAGATGGTTCTTGGCTGCTGTCCAGAAACAGAAGTGACAACATGCAATTATTGCTGGCCTATTTGAGGTGAACTAAATATAGCAGAGTAGTCTGGCATGTCACTGTTTTCACCAAGGCATTTATTATTGCTAAAGCAGAGGTCATGCCATTATTTCCTAAACTGAAATTAAAGCTTTAGCAGGAATCAAGAGGAGTTTAAGTTATTTGAATCTGTCTCGACATACTGACATAATAAATATTTAGAAAACTTTTTTTTCTCCAAAAGTTACATAATGTAGCTTTAATTTAATGATGTAAAGTACGCCCCATTAGTCGGCAGTCACTTTTGATGTGAGAATGCAGAAAAAAAGCATTTGTAGATTTGCCACCTTAACATGATGGCGGGGGTTTGTGATTCCCCCTGCCATTATTGATGTTATGGTTTCCTTTATAAAATTAGTCTAAGAGAAAAGGTCCGAATAAGAGTTAAGGTTCAGAGATTTGAAGGAAGAAAGACAGCATTTGCACATAAACAATTGTGTTTATGATTCTGGGCCCAAAAATAAAGCCCACAGGAAAAAATGTGGACTAATGGTTGGTGTAAGTATCTTTCTGCCTTTATAATTCCAAAAAGCTGTGTTAAATATCTCTCTAATTGTCATGTAGTGAACTTCAACATTCACACTGCTGAATCTTGAACAGCAAAATAAATAAATTAAAAAAAAGATATTTTAAACTTGAGAATAATCTTTCTCACTGAAGAATGATGGACTTCAAATAGTTTGGGGATGGTCTCATAATCAAGATTGATAGGGCATAAAATTGCTTCTCTAAGATCATTGCTAATGTCTGTCCTCCGTGACATTCATTGCGTTTACAAAAAGCTGTTTACTCCAAGACAGCAAAAGACAAACCTCCTGTTTTAACAGACGTGGTCAGACAGATAATGGTCAGTTATTCATGTGCATTTGGTTAGAAGCAACTGTATATTCAAATGCAAGTTATCTTTTCCCTTTTTTGTTTTATTTTTGTTTAATTAATAATACAAATGTGGAAATTATTATGTATTTTTAGACAAAGTCAGATGTTTAGAAACTAGTAAGGGACAGATGTTATATTCTATTGAATGGGGATTTAATTCATTTTTTGAAGAAGTAGGGTATAATGGCACTGTCAACTAAAATAAGTTTCCTTTTTTTTTAAGTTCCAGCTGGGCACGATGGTAATTAAATGGCTGTTTCTGATCTGTGATGTTTCAGTGACTTGATGGTGAATGTACTTCTTAAGAAACATTTTATGTAATTTTTAACACTAAATAAAGGTTCATTTTTTTAGAAGCATAGATAAATATAATAAAGGTTTATATTGAACATTTCCAATGCTGTTGTGGAGTCTAAAATCCATTCACCATTCAAGTGTCTATTAGAAAAGACTTGAACAAATTACAGAATTAATTTGAGAAATGTCATTAAAATTCATCACATAACTACATTTCCTATTTAAACACATCCTGTTTGTCAATTGTACAATCTGAGCTCCAAATGTCGACTCTAAACACAGCCCAATCAATCCAGCCTAATGAGAAATTTCAAAATGGATTTTCTTGCGTTGTCTAAATCCTACTAAATATCTCTCCCTTTTCCCCTCTGAAGTTTGCTGATTGTGCAGTTCTTAATAAAATATTTAAATGAAGAAAAACGTTCAGCACTATTTGATTAGCATCAAATATAGGAGCAGTGAGATGAAAAGATCTCCTGCCTCCCAGGTGTCTGATAAAAAAGCATATTACTGTCTGTGAGTTAGACCTGATAATGCCAGCTGCATACAGAGCGCAAGTCGAGTTCCTAGTTATTCTCGGCACATATTTATAGCCGTAACCAGCAGCTCACCAGCTAGAGGAGGATCGGCTGACTTTATATCATGAATTTTAAGCAACAAGAAATCATGGCTCTACAGAATATGACAGCACGAGAGGCAGGTGTCTGTTTTCTGAAAAAAGAAAAGAAAAGGGGGTTGTGTGTCATTGGTCAGACACAATACATATCTCTTTCCGAGATTCTTCACTAATGGGACTAAAACACCCAGTAAGCACAAGACGAATTCATGAATTAATGAATTTGTAGTTTCTTACCCAGTTTAAACTGGCCGGAGCTGTTGCTGCAGGTCTGCTGGACTTCTTCACTGTCCCATCCCAGTGGATAGAGTGCACAGCCCGACCCAATGAGCAGACCTAAAGAAGAAGATGATGAGAAAATGATGAGGCGGCTGCAGTGGAGCAGCCCATCACAGGGGACTCAGAAGTATCACAAAACATGGCTGGAGGCTGAGAAGGCACAGCTTATGAAAGGAAACCTGCATCAAGGGCAGACTGTCATAATTAAGCTCCTGGAGGACGGTTGGCATTGCGTTATGGATGGATCCCTCAGGGTTTACATAATTTGGAAACCTTTCATTGATATTAATAAAAACACAAAGCAACATGTTGCGTTTTCAACATTGTTATTTCATTATTAACAGTTTGCAAAAGTGTTCATGCCACTTTGACGTCACGTTCAATTCTGAATATTCAATTTACTTCATCTGGATTTTATGTAGTCGACTTACACAAAGTATCACATAGTACTAATAATTTAGTTGTATTTTTATACACCTTTTTATAGAAATAGCATGCCATGAATTTATTTGGACAAGGTATTTTTTAGTTTCTAAGATAGCCCAAGATTGATTGGCTGAAGAAAACCATCTTGAACAACATGTTCTGTAGATTTACTGCCTCCCCTGACATAGTTGGCAGCAAACTGTGCACACAGTTTCCTATGCGTTTCTTCTATCTCCACTTGGCAAAGGCCAGATTGTTTGTATACATGAATAATTGTTGCCCTGTTAATAAATTAACCTCATTTCACCTAATCAGCAACTTTTTCTTGAACTGTCTGAACTACAGTGCAAGCTCCACTTTTGCGAATGATTTTTGTAAACTCTTTTCATTTCACTTCCCAGTTATGCACCACCTTTATTTGTTTATATTATAAAATTCCAACTAGATAATTTGCAGTCTGTATTTACAACATGTTAAAATGTGGAAAAGGTCACGGTTTATTTTTACAAGCAACAGGAAAAGGAAGGATTAATTTTTATTCTTTGTTTTGTCCATGCCAGATACCAGTTTGGGCACAGCAAGCCCTAAAACCCCCCCCCACCCCCTCCAAAAAAAAAACATTCTTTGTAAAATGACACGGATTGCGATTTCACACTTCATTCCATTTTTACTGCAGCAAAACAAAGCACTCCTCAGCCAGCGAATCATCAAACTCGTGCAAATTAACAGCAAACATTATGCAAATCGCTTGGCAATTTCTCACACAGGCAAGAGTGAAAAACACAAGCGTTTTTTTCCCCCGCTATGCAATAATTACTGTAAAACTCAGGAGAATCCTTGAGGGACTGCTTTATGTCAGTGATTAAAGAGACTTATGACTGTGCTTAAAGCTGCTCACAGAGACAAGAGTAAAATCTAGTCAAGGCCATTACATTAAGGATTAATATCCTCAATATTTGCCTGTAGCCAGGTCCTGACAAGTTATTCCCTGAATGTCAAGGACTGTCTCTTAAAATTATCCTGTGGGGGCCCCTTGTAGGTGGCTCTGCCATCACATTAGCCTAATCCTCTCTGATGCGTCTGCCCTGCTATCAGTTTTGGGATGTGAAGATGGCAGCTGAGGAGAAAAAAAAAAGAGAAAGAAAAAAAAGAAAAGCAAGAAAGCACTGCCTTCCAACATGATTAGCTGTACCATCCAGGGCTGCCTTATTACATCTAGACTTGATAAGAAGCAGAAATTAATCCACATGCTAATGGAGATGGGCCGGACAAACCAACTAACATCTGGGGCGGAGTGGGAAAAGTGAAAAAGACATCTGTGTTTTCTCCCTCCCCATCAAAGTCAAAAGGACAACGTGTTTCTGATGCAGTTGTGTGAGAAAAACAGAGTGTTTGACTGTGGTAGTGCTGCTAGAAAATCAATTCAGTGAAACTCTGGCATACTGATGAGAGCAAGGGGATATAAAACAGGCTTTGGCCAAGTCTATATCATTACAGCTGAGTATCAGCGGCGGGATCCAGGGGTATTCACATATGCAATAACTCACCCATTTCTCTTCAGAGCTTTAAGAGAATTTCAGATTAGTCTTTGCTGCACCCCGAAAAATTACAACATTTAGCTGAGCATGCAGGAAGAGTAAAACATAAGCAGAGCGCATTAATCCCTTGTTCAAGCAGCCGCCGTGTTATAGTGATAAACCCAACACCCACCATCCTGCTGGGTGGAAAAACACACATAAACAGCAATTTGAATATTTTCAGTTATATAGTGTGATTTAATGTGCTAAGATACAAGGTTGTAAGCATATAGACTGTAAAGCCAAAGTGATTACATATGCATGACTATTATGAAAGAAAATCTCCAATTCTCTTTTAAGTGCAAGACACAGATGCACCAGCATGTAATCAAATTGAATGTCTCTACAGCAATTCAGAGGATAAATAAAAACAAATGTGTGATTAAGAAAAATATTATGTAAGCTTTCAAAGAGCAAAATTTCCATTTCTTTAAGAAAAAAAGCTCAACATGTCTGCTGAAAAACAATCAAACTATTAAGTCGCTGTAGACACAAAACACACAAAAAGCAAATAAAAACTTTTTAAAATTGTTTCCAGATGAGGTGATTGAAAGCCAATTCTAAGAAATGGGACCAGAAAAAAACATCAGCAATGACGGGTTTAAACTTCTCAGCATCCCTGGGAAAGCTTATTATAGGCACTGGTTTGTGAATAAACAACTGTGGGAGAATGACAAAGAATTTTAATTCTATAAATGTCAAAAAGGCTTTAAAAAAGCACTTGCAAATTTTTTTATACCCTTGTTTAGCTGAGTTGGTGGAAATGTTTGTATTCTCAACTAACAGTCAAGGTCTGAAGCTGAAAAGTTGGGAGAGTTGCTGCTCTGGCATGTTGGAAAAAATTATCCTACTGATTGTCGCACCTAATTTACACTGCATGCTTCTCTGCTCCACTATGTAATGGACTCCACAGTAATTAGACACCCATTATAGTCAGGGAGAGCGTTTACACTGCCTCCACAAAGCTGCGCATGACAGCGCCATGTGAAGCATAGCCACGTCGCCATCCGTCAAAATTAGGACCGAACCTATTTTCCTGGACGCCAGAGCAAGTATGGAGTCCTGTGGCCTCCTGGCCATGGAATATTAACCAGATCTTACCCAAGCATGATATATGGTCACTTTTCAGACTTACGTGTGCTTTCTGGATGCTTACATCCTTGTTCTTCGACTGAATTTGAGGGGGTGATTGCTTCTGCTGGAGTATGGGGTGCCCAAGATTCTTTTAAGTGATACACAGTCCCTGTACAAGCAAAGAAAGACTTGTGTCTACATTCTCGGCACAAAGTTGAGTGTGTTTCCAGCGGGCGTTGGATTCTGTCAGGGCTGCCATTTCTCCCCAATGTTCCCTGTAGTTTTTCTGGACAGGATCTCAAGGTTTACTGTGGAGAGGCAGTTGTGTGGTTGGGGAACCTCTGGGCTCATCTTTGATTTTTACCTGTGATTTGGTTCTGGTTAAATCAAGCGAGGACTTTCAATGTATGGAGGAGTGGTTTGTAGTCAGAATGCCTCTTAATGGAAAAAGGAGGACTGTTTCCTCAAAGCAGGGGGTTGGTCTTTGAGTCAGTAGGAGGAGCTCAATTGCTTTGTTGACGATATAATAGAGTGAGAGTTGACTATGTTGGTTGGGCTCATGTGTGCAGTAATGCAGGTCTTGTATCAATCTGCCAAGATGAATGAGTAGATACTGTAACATGACTTATACATTTTACCTCTAAAATCTAAATCATGAATGAATGGATGGATAATTTAAAAGCAGAAGGAGAATTCTCACTACAACAAATATATTAGTCAATTTCTTTCATTTGGCAAAATCAGAGCAGGTCAGACTACAAACTGTTGCTGCTTCCAGCTATTTTAAAATGGGAACTCTCTGATCCTGCAACATTTGAGTGGGTGAAATCAATGTAAGGGCTCACAATTTACCATGACACCATTAAGACAGACAAGGCATAGAACAAATCACTGTGGGGGCAGACGAATAAAAATATGAACGAATCACTAAGGTGTAATTCAGGTCTGTGTCTAACGTGGTCCCACGTTCCTCGTTTGGCTTTTATCTGTTGGATTTATTTATTTTTTCTGGAGATGGATAAATCCAGCAAATCTCATCCTCCACACTCAGTATGCGGGTTATTGAAAACTGGAGGTAGGAAAGCTGCAGACTGGGATGTGGGGAAAAGATTAGAAAGAATATAAGACGTTCTTTCACAGAATGTTTGTGAGCCAAAATGTTAAAAACATGCAGAGCTCTCAGAAGCAACTACCTTTAGGCTGTGATTCTGCATGCACGCTGCTGTGCAGGGATACTTCCTGTCCTTTTCAGCAAAGCTGACACCAACACGCTACAATTTGCACAAAAGAGACATTTGGGGATTTGTTTCATTTCACGTGTGCTTGTCAGCTGCTGGAACACCTAAGAGTTTCTGTAGCCGTTTGAGTCACAAATGAGTGCAGACCGGGAATTTCTTTAATGGGTTTGATAACCCACCAAAACTCTATCTATCTATCTATCTATCTATCTATCTATCTATCTATCTATCTATCTATCTATCTATCTATCTAT